>NC_141990.1:210134262-210290814 GCF_049901715.1 Pseudonaja textilis
AGACTGTGAAGGAGCCCTTTTCATAGAAAAGAGAGGCAGCTATTGCTCAAATGGTGAGGCTTAAGCATTGATTCAAATATGCATAAGCATGTGCTCTTATGCATCTGTAATATGAATGCATATAGCAATAGCAACAGCAATTTATTTATTTATTTATTGAATTTATATTGCTACCTATTTTCACATGACGACTCAAGGTGGCCAAGACTTATATACCACTTCACAGTGCTTCACAGCCCTCTCTAAGAAGTCTACAAAATCAGCCTATTGCCCCCAACAATCTGGATCCTCATTTTACCAACCTTGGAAGGATGGAAGGCTGAGTCAACTTTGAGCCCTGGTGAGGTATAACAGTGATCTTATCAGGTCAAACACTTTCGGTCATCAAAACCTGCCTGTACTTAGGAAGTTTACAAGTTACTTCTAAATTAGTCTTCTCAGCAAAAATATTTGCAACCTAAACATGTAAGGATGTCGGGGGGGGGGGGGGGAGACTTAATGAGCAATCCCCTTAGCACATTTTATAATAGCATAGATATTGTGCCCACTGGAAAGCTTGAATCATTAACAAAATAGAAATGCACAATACACACTGAATCTATCAGCAACTAAGGTGTTTGGCTAGTACCAGTTTCATCTTCAGGTGGGAGCACCCAGAGTTGAATTCTAAAAGTTGACTTCAATAAAAAGAAGACAGAGGAAAATATTTTAGTTTTCTATTCCTGACAGACATGCACCTTTTCATTGTGCAATCATTTACTTGGAGTGGTGATTTAGACAACATGAGTTCTATCAGTGATGAGGCATACTTGCCAACATATAACACCAGATCTCCTGGCACTCTACCAAAGTCAGTGATCAAAGCCACAAATCCCATCACCACAACAGAGCGTATCACTGACATTCATCGATGTCATGTTGAATCTGACACCTCAGAGAAGCAAGTGGAAAAGTACATAACATCTTTCTTCCTGAAAGTATTTATCCTTATATTGGAATAAGACACTTCCTGCAGCAGAATTAATATATGCAAATGCTATTCAAATGTATGCCTTTGGAGAAGGTTAATGCATTCTTTTGTTGTTGCTGGTGTAATGTTCTGGCTATCTTATTATGCAGAGTGGTGGGACACTTAGGGGAGGGCCTCCACTTTGGTGGAGGTTTGAAAGAAGCCATTCCCCAAAGCAAAGGGACCTTCTAGAAAGAAAACTCAGTGATAATGTCGTTTCATTTGCCTCTGCCTTGGAATCCGTCCTGCATTTGTGCTAAGAGAGAATGCTGAGAAGGACTTAAACCTGCAACTCAGACCTGAAGTAGTTTCGTACCACATGTCTTGCTTCACTGGGGGGAATCTGGTCTGTCCTTTGTTTTGGTACAATAAATCACATAACTTTCATGGAGCAAATCTCTTTCCATGAAGGAAATCAAAGCTACTTCACACTCACCTGTTATCCAATGTATGTGTTTGCTTCTCACCTCAAAGAAAGCAGGGGAGTTTTAATTTCCAGAGATACCCAATAGAATTGCTGGGCATGGCAACCTTTATAATAAGATCCAAAACAACTGGATAAATGTGAATTGCAGTGGCACAGTTTTATTCCTGTCAGCTATTAGAAAGAAAAAGAGACCCATGTGTGATATTATGTATCCTGTTAAGGATTTGTGCTAAATCTTTTTTGCCCTGGTGTGAAATGATGGTTATCGATATCACATCATTCATTTCATCTTTTATCTTTTTACTCAATCCAGTTCAGCTTATTACCCTTAGCTACTAGCTAGCCTTATTTTCCAGCTAATTTTGACTTTCTGAGCAGAGCAGTACACGTCTCAACAGAAGGCAGCCTCCAAATAAAGGCAGACCCCTGGAGTCTAACAACTAAATTATTCACAATTTTTCTCAAGAAGACATTGAAATACTATACTTCACAGCAAGCCTCTTTTCTAATGACACGAAAACATTGTTTATTTCACCCAGCCTGGTGCAAACACCAGCATTGCCTTGGCAAAGGCAAAACAACACCAAGGCCAGTCGCCTTATGAAATAAGTTCTGAACTTGCTTAAAAATATTTGCTGAGGCCCTCAAGACTTCTCTCTGGTAGAGCTCTGCCCTCTAACAACAGTCGGCTTTCTGGAAACAACATTTTTAAACTAGGTACAAATACGAATTAAAACAGTGGAAAATTACCAACAACTAGACAAGCATATACACCAGCCCATAACAGAAGAAAAATAGTGGTGATCTATTGACAGTACTTCACTTACAACTAAGCCCTATTTAATTTGGATGATTTGAACTGTTTTTTTTCCCAGAAAAAAGGACATAAATAATTTGCTAATCTAACCCAGTTTATCAATAAGTCTTCATTATCGTGTTTCTCACAAAATAAGGCTGGGCCTTAATTTTTTTTGACCCCTGAAAAAGCGGATAGGCTGTCTTTTCGGGGGTGACTTAATTTCCTCCCCCACCTAGAGCGGCCCATACGCACTTACCTCACCGCGAGGCTGCTTCTATCGGCCAACAAAAGCTCCCCAAAGGCAGAGTCCCCAGCTGCTTCAGGGCGTGGCATGGCTGCCCGTGTCCCCTCGCCTTTAGGCAGTCTCTTTCAGGCGATGGAAGCTCCCGAAATGCAGTCACCAGCCACTCCGATCAGCCAGTAGAAGCGGCCTCGGGGCAAGCGCGCGCGCACACACACACACTCCCCTCGTCGCGAGGCCGCTTCTATTGGCAGATGAAAGCTCCCTTGAAGGCAGAGTCCCCAGCCACTTCGGGGCGAGGCGTGGCTGCCCATGTCCCCTCGCCTTTAGGCAGTCTCTTTCGGGTGATGGAAGCTCCCCAAATGCAGTCACCAGCTACTTCAATTGGCTGGTAGAAGCGGCCTCGCGGTGAGGGGAGTGTGTATGTGCCACATCCCTGAGCATGGGGAGAAAACTTGCCTTTAGAAGTGTCCTGCAGGTAGCCTAGGCTAGAATACCCTGATAGCCGATAGAAATCATGCTGGGCCTTCCTATTGGTGGAGGCCGTATTGTTGGAGAAACACGGTAGACGTATGATCTATGCTGGAGACCCTTCTCTTCAGTTCAGGCTGGAGATGAGGAAAGAGAAAAAGAAACGATAAGTGTTCTGAGCATCCTACTGTTCTGCTAGAGGCCAGAATGGACCAGTACTGTAAGATTCCAGGCTCTTGTCTCTAATCTTGATGGTGAAGGATAGATCTTATGGAGAGAAATTCACCTGAAAGAACATAACCCTTGGAGAACAGGTTATTTTCATGAGAATCTTGCTAATTAATTGGATTCCAGAATACAAAGCATAGGACCAAGTTTTTCACAATGCATTTTCACAATGCCCCTTTCAGAAGACATAACTTTTTAGAAACAGTAGCATAAGTGCATATATAACTGGTTGCATGGTTATTTGGTCTCAGAAAGCATAAAGTATTGGTTCGGGATGCATAAATTAGGTTTGCATTAAAAATTCTCCCTAGCCCTTTACTTTAATTACTTTTTTTTCTTATTTTAAAAAGGAAGCCAAAAGGGATGTTCCATACTCTCCAAACTACAGACATCAAAAACGAAGACAAGGGGAATGGTGTACTTGCATTTGCTTACAGCAATGTATCAAATCTTGTCATGTTTTCATTTCTGATTTATGATACTCAGAGGCTCAACAGCCTGTTTAAAAAGACTCCTGGAAAATAATAATAATAATAATAATAATAATAATAATAATAATAATAATAATAATAATAATAATAATAAATAATAATAATAATAATAATAATAATAATAATAATAAATCCTGAAATGCTCTTTTGAAAGGAAAAGCTAAATGCACTTGTTTAGTTGCACTCTGAGCAAACACTTCCCCTCCCCAAACCTCTGCCATGAATTAAAATAAGGATTACATAAGCAATGGAACATTGATTTTCACAAATATATCATTCCAATTTTGCTCCAACCTGCTCCATTCCATGTAGAATCTTCAACCATTTTCATAGGTCTGTAGAGATTCTCAGTCATCCAGGTCGTGGTTGTCCCAAAGGTGCTTTTTCAGGAGGCAACTGGACTTTCTTGGTTTTTTTCTTTAGAAGACATTTCGCTCCTCTTCCAAGAAGTTTCTTCAGCTCTGACATGATTCAGATTCCATTCCCCACTATCCTGTCAGAGCTGAAAAAGCTTCTTGGGTGAGAAGTGAAATATCTTCAAAAGACAAAACAAGCAAGTCCAGTTGCCTCCTGAAAAAGCACCTTTGGAACATTTTCATATATTATATACTTGTTATGTCTCATCTGTATCCACGGTGAGCAATCAAAATTCTAAAGTTCCAAAAATATAAGCAACCAAAAACAAACTCCAACAAAGATAACTGCTGGTGTTTTTCCAGTCCTCAGCAGTAATTCTGAAATCTGTTTGGCAATCCTGAAGTGCCTATAAATCACAATGCCTCAGAGAATCTTCACAGTACTTTCGCTCCAACAATACACTTTGCTTCTGGCAAATTTCTCAAGCCAATCCGTTTCCTTTTATCCCCTAAAGGGGGCGTGTTAGTCTCATTAATTAATCACTGGCTTGATGCCTCCTTCCCAATTGAGATTGACATCTCAATCTCCATCTATTTCTCACGTCAAGCCAAGATCCCTCAAAGTCCTCCTCCTCACTTAAAACCTCTTGCACGTTTTCCTGATTATCTGTTCCCGGCTGCTGTGTTATCAGAGAGGGAGATTCAGGGGTAGACTCTGATACCTTCAATAAATTAGGTTCGTCTCTCATAGCTAAGTCCACTTCCTCATCCTGGCTACCTTCCAAATCACTCAACAATGCAGGCTCAAATCTCAGTGCCAGATTCTCTTCACTCGAGCTCACATCCGCTGACGGACCAGATTCAAATCCCGGAGTCACAACATATACTATATTTATTTTCCTCTCCTTTGTCTCCTGCTATATTGAAAATCTCATGCTGAACTATAACTGCTTTGGTCCCAAGAGCATATGTATATTTTAATACCTATTAAAAATTCAGAATGATTCTTATATAATATACTAATATACTCTCAATCATTTGTAGATCCAATGATTTTAAAGGAACTTTTTTTTCCATAAAACTGTTCTGAATTTATATCCCTGTTTTTTATCTTCCTCTGTGAACTATAATTCTACCAATTAACAGCTGCTGAATCATTAAATTTCAGAATACTCATATATGGTGAAGATGCTGGCCTAGAAACCACTAGGTGGTCCTGTCTTAGGCATGAAAGATGGGTGGGTGACTTTGGGCCAATCGCCAATCACTCTCTCTCAGCCCAACCACTTCACATGGTTGCAACAAAACTGCATTGTTTCCCAATGATTGGGAAAAATTTTGGATATGGGATTGATTTAGAGAAATGGCAAAAATTGTGGTCTCAAAATTATAAAATGACAATGTCAACAGCATATAAAGAAAATTTGTATAAGATATTTTACAGATGGCACCTACCCCCAACAAGAATAACAAGAATGTTCAAGAATAAATCTGAAAAATGTTGGAAATGTCATCAGGTACCTGGCTCATATTACCATATGTGGTGGACTTGTGTGGATGCTAAAAAATACTGGACTAAAATCCACATGTGGTTGGAAAAAATGACAAAAAAACATATAGACTGGAAACCAGAGATATTTTTATTGGGAATTTTACCTGAAATATATAGTAAAGACTTGAAATACCTGATTGTAAATGTATTAACAGCGGCTAGGATTGTATTTGCTAAAATCTGGGAAAATGAGAAAATACCAACGCAGGAAGAAGTTATTAAGAAAATAATGGAATGTGCTGAAATGAGTAGATTGACATTTGAAATCAGAGAACAAGAAGATAAATAATTTTATAAGATTTGGGATTTATTTTATCAATGGTTAGACAATAAAATATGGTAATGAAATATGTAGAACTTTAGAATATAAGGAATATATAAAGATGTATTATCATAATATAACTATGGGGTAGATTTGGGATGATAACATGAATTGTTATAAAATAAATCAACTTAAATATGGAGTATATTGCAGAATATGTATGAATAATAGTATAGTCAAATGATTGATAATAATGATATTAATGAATTTAGGAATATTTGACAAATAATATGAGAACATATATAAGTAATTGTAAGTGATGACTATGAAGTGGATGCACAAAACAATTTGTAAACCAACCGACACACTATATGTACGTAAGTGAAAGATGGCTTGATGTTTTTATGTTGTGTTTGTGTATGTTTGTCTAAAAAATAATAAATTTTTTGGAAAAAAATGCATTGTTTCCTATCACAATGCACTAATACTATACAAAAGCAGTTAAATAGATATATGATTGAGGACAGATGTGGCCTTTTTCCTCTTCCTATAAAAATGTATTTGACTGCATTGAAAGTACTGTGTTGAAAATAAGGGTGTACATCTTTTCTCACTGAAGTCAAAAAGCACAGATACATAACAGTCAGCCATATTTGGAATAATTATTCAAAAATTTGAACAATGTATCACTTTAAGTCTTCCCCAGACATCATCATCACATTGTTATTATCCAATGGCTTAATTGCCTTTCAGATCTCAACATTCTCTTGCTGATTATCATTTTCTCCCTTTTTATTATTTTGTTCTTGTGGATGTTTCAAAGAAACTTCAGAGGTTTACTCACAAGGAGCTGGCAACTTGAATATTAGAAAGTCTGTTGTTATAATAATGGGCCACAGAGGACTTAAACAGCAAATGAGATAAGAAACCATTTTAAAATGAGGAAGGAAGGAGGGAGGGAAGGAGGGAGGGAGGGAGGGAGGAAAGGAAGGAAGGAAGGAAGGAAGGAAGGAAGGAAGGAAGGAAGGAAGGAAGGAAGGAAGGAAGGAAGGAAGGAAGGAAGGAAGGAAGGAAAAAATATCAGTTTTCTCCTTTTGAAAGTTTAAATAGAGAAAGCATTCAGGCAATAGAAAAGACAATTTAGGAACTCACAAAGCGGGACAAAGATGCTGAGACTTGTATGGTCAACCTTTCATTGAGTATCATTAACAACAGTATGATATAGAGGTGAAAAAAGCCTTCAAAGGAAGCTGGTGAGCAGCAAATCTGGTCAATTTTTGAAATACAAACTGAGACCCCAGACAGTTACGTTTCATACAAGCTTCATACAATACATGGCTTGTTTCATATTATATCTTTAACAGATTAAACATTTCTCTGGTAGACCAGCATCTAGTATTTGAAAAGAAAGTTCTTGGGTTGATCTGCTGAGTGTCAAATGTCATAGAGATAGAAGCATGACCTCTAGAAAACCAATTGCTTTTCTTTGCCCATCCCTGCAAACACCATAGTGATTTCTCTTTCTACAGAGTTTTTAACTTCCCCAAAGCGGGCAGGCTTCTATTTTCTCCTTTCATTTCTTTTTAAATCTTCAGTGTATTCTAAATAAATCTCCAGATTGAATGTAAAAAGAAACCCTTAAATGAATACTCAGATTAAGAGACTTTTCCTCCCTTATTTTGGTGCTCCTTGCAATTGATTTTACAGCATTATTAAACAAGATGAAGCAAATACATACTTAGTAAAAATGCCTCGGAGCATTGATTAGGCGTTTCTGGGTGAGAAACACTCGATATTACTAAGATTAATAGAAAAATATGTTTAGAATATTAACAAACAGCAAATTACATTCTAAGGAGTTGTGATAACCAATTTAGGATATAACTCTGTATAGCACACATGATATTTACATTGATAACACCTACAGATTTGGCAGCGGGGTGAATAAAGTAATTTTCTTGAGAATTATTGCTGTAAGGAGATATCAGATGATAAAAAATATTGTCTTCATGATGTTGTTAGGGATGGGGCATTCTGACATGGAAGTCCCAATTCTGTAACCATAAAGTAACAAATAAGAATATTGAAACAAATCCATGCAGAAAAAAAAAATCACTAAACCACTTTGATCCAGAGTCAGTGCAGTCCTTTTTGTGTTTATAATGAGATTTTGCACTCATTCTCATGGCAATTATTTCCCTGGCATTTAGCCTCATGCACATCTATGCCACGCTATTTCTCAGGCTTTTACAGGCCCCAAAGCTTATCACTACTACATCAAAAATGCTTAACTATTAGGAAAACAACCGTTCAATTTTTTTAATTCAGATTTTTTTTTTAAAAAAAAGACACTCTAAATATCAGATCTTTTGTAAATAGTCCTGTGAACCAATTCCCAGATGCTTTCAGTTCAGAAAGTCTCTTCACCCAAATGTCAGATTGTGACTGCAAGTTGGCTGGTTTGTAGACTCTGTAATGCAAAGATAGATCAGAATTCTTATCAAGGGGCCAAAGCGAAAACAAAAAACAAAACAGAACAACCTATCTGGCAAAAGTGTAATCTTGCTTGACAAAAAAGATCAAAATCAAAAAGGCAGTCTTTAATGCAGGACAAGGACAGGAGAAGAGAAGAGAATAAACAAAACTGTAGTTTCTTCCCCAAACCCCAAAAACTTTAACCTTAGACTGTCTAGTATTGACCTCACCCCTTTCCTAAGAGGTCTGTAGGGGGCGTGCATAAGCGCACCAACATGCCTACCGTCCCTGTCCTATTGTTTCTTTTATTTTTCTTATATGTACCCATTTCATGTATTCATAACTATGTATACACTTATACTTATTATCTTGTAAACAATTGACAAATAAAATAAAATAAATAAAAACACATGATTTGGTTTCTGGGAAGGTATGGCAAACTGAAGGCAGCTCTATGAAAGTGGAGCTGACAAACATGGCAAAGACCAAGAAACCAGCAGGTAGACTAGTTTCTTGGAACACCTCCAGGTAAGGAGAAGACAGGAGATCACCCACATATACTCCACACACTTCAGTTTACCCACATGTATTGGGGCCGCTCTTTACAAGGAGATTGCAGGGCAGCGATTTTCTGTGAGTTTGAGGACTGAGAGACAACAGGATTAGACATCTTGCTTGAAATTATGGCAGAGACTTTTAAAGAGCGCCAAGTTCACAAACCTTACTTTCTCATCACGTTTGGAAATTGCTCAATAACTACTCCTAATCTATTAGAGACTTTTGGAATGACAAGTCTAAAAATGCTGCGTGCCTTCAAACCTTAATGAAAGAAAAAAAAATTAAAAGTCTAAGCATTTAAAGAATGAAAGAAAGAGCAAAAAGCTAAATAATGTTTTGGTTTGAGAAAATTATAAATTGGCTAAGAATCTAATAAAATTGAAATATTGAAACTTTTATAAAAACATTTTGGAATAAATTATAAAGAACAAATTGTTTCCTGTGGAAATAGATTCTGTTTTGATTTTTACAAGAGAAACACATTCATGATTTCAAAAGCTGAACAATAGAGGGGAGTAAAGTTTTTGGGTGGAGAATAGATTTACAAACTGTTGCAAAATATTCCAACAATTAAAATAATGAAGGAGATTTTTGAAGAATAGAATCAGAAAATAGTAGCCACAATATCAACAATGTCAGTAATAATGCTTCTATTAATATATGTAAAAGATATTATTGGAGAAATGACAGTTGTAGAACAAATTTCATCTGATAAGATGGAGATGGTATTGTAAGCAATTTTACAACTAACAAGCCCAGAGAATGAGCTAGAAAAGAATGTTTCACTGGATCTACAAAAGAAAGTGGCCGAGGTTTTACAAATTAAATGGAAAACATAAATGACAAACCAAGATAGTGATCTGGATTTTTTTTCCTATTGGATTTGCAAAAGAAGCTTGTTAAAATTTTGAAAAACTCTGTATGATAGGCCAAAGGTGAAATGAAGAGAATTCCAATCCTATGGCAATATTTGAATGAACTAAAAGACTATTAGAAGTAAAACCAAGGAATATAAAGTTGGTTTATCTGATTAAAGTTAAAATACTGTTAGCTCTGGCAATCCTTTATAAAGTTTCTTTTGATACCAGGGTTCAAAAATGTCATTTAATGGATTTGTTTATACATAAGAAGTGGCTATCCTGTGCCTGGCACTCATGCCCTGGTTATCTCCTGTTTGGATTACTGCAGTGACCTTAGTGGTCTAGTGGTTAGAATGCAGTATTGCAGGCTAACTCTGCCCGCAGCCAGGAGTTCAATCCTGACTGGCTCAAGGTTGACTCAGCCTTTTATCCTTCTGAGGTCCGTAAAATGAGGATCCAGATTTTTGGGGAGAAATATACTGATGTTTTTTAAGTAGCCAAAGAGTGCTGAAAAGCACTGTGGGTAGTATATAAGTCTAAATGCTATTGCTATTGAGTTAATCAATTTCTCTTAAACCTTGGAAAGAAACAATAGTAAACTCATTCTGGCGGGGAAAAAAAACTTTTGTTCCTGGGTCCAATTCAAGGTGCTGGTGTTGACCTTTAAATCCCCACATGGCATGGGACCAAGTTATCTGGGGCAACACCTCTCTCTAATTTCATCTGCCAATCCTTTCTAGATCCAACAGAGAAGGCATAGTATGGGTTCTGTCATCCAGGGAGTTAAATTTGGCTGGTCCTAGGCAATGGACCTATTCTTTTCCCCAAAGTTAGGTTGGCTTCATCATTTCTGGACTTCTGAAGATCCCTCAAGATTTGGTTATGCCAACAGCCCTTTGATCCTAGAAGATTGGCAAGCTAGGAAGATGAGTCTGCATTTATCAACATCACCTGTTCCTTTTTTAAAGAAGTTTTTAATGTTCTTACTAATGATGATGATAATTGTTTTAAGTTTTTGCTGATTGTTTTATCTTTGTGATACACTACATAGTGTCAAGTGTATGTGAGATGAGAGGTTATATAAATATTTATCAAAATTATAAATTATATACAAGAATGAACAAAAACATCAGATACCTATAGCAATATTTCCTCAACTATATCTCATAGCCAATTGAACTCAAAATCAGAGCAACTTCTATCTTTTCCCCTGAGGTCAAATAAGGGCAGGACTACCAATTGAGAAATGCAAGAATCTGAATGTTCATCAGATGGCAGCAGAAATATAGACAATTCTCTTTACTACCATCTAGTGGTTGTCTTGATTCATTTTTTTTAAAAAAAATTGATTCTATCACAAATGTTAGCAGCCCAGGTATGGTTCCCTAGGATGTGGGAGCACATCTGGATTGCAAAAATCCAAACAAAAACTATATTGGGAACCCAGAATTAGAGTTTTCTGTGCATCTTTCCTGCCATCTAGTGGATGTCTGCATTTTTATAACCCAGGTATGTTAGCCCTATTTAATATCAGTTATTTCGGTCATTTTTAAATGATTTATATAGCATGTTGCAGGTCTCAGAATAGTATATACAGTCCATCTTCTCTTAAACTCTGACAGCAGATTATGTTATATCCTATGTATGGAGTATGTGTGACATCTACCTCCCTGCACCCACCCCAAGCAAGGGTGAGATTTTTCTATTTTCAGATAGTGCCATATCTGTGACTTACATTGTCTTCCAGGTGACATCATGACTGGTTTCATCCTTTGAGATTCTTCAGATGTTGGTAGCCAAATGTGAACTTTATGGGGTTCAAACTCTCTACCAAACAGGTAATATTTAGAAACTTTTGAGGGAATTGATCTGCTCTTAAAGCTTAAGAGATGGTACACTGTATATAGTACTATTCTGAAAGATTTTATATATTCCTTCCTGCAACTGCTGAGCACCAAGACCTAAAGTTCAACCTTAAACTCATGCACTTTATGTAGTCATCTATAGTGTGAAGATCCATATCTGGCTTTCAGATATTAACTTGGCTTCTGATCTTCTGAGAAGAAGAAACCAGTCACATGGGTGTCCCAAACGTGCTTTTTCAAGAGGCAACTGGACTTTCTGTTTTTTCTTGAAGATGTTTCACTTCAAAGAAAAACAAGGAAGTCCAGTCTCCTCTTGAAAAAAGCACCTTTGGGACAACCATGACCTGGATGACTGAGAATCTCCACAGTCACATGGGTGCCTCCTGGTCATCTAGGTAAAAGTGCTACAGGTAGTCCTCAAATAACAACCGCAACCAGGGACAAAATTTCCATTGTTGAGCAAGGTTGTGGTTATTAAGAAAGTCCTATCCAATTTCATGAGCTTTTTTCTTATGGTTGTTAAGCAAATCACTGCAATTGTTAAGTGAATCACTGTCATTAAGCGAATTTACCTTACCTCATTGGCTTTGCTTGTTGGAAGTCGCCTGGGAAAGTCACAACTGGAGATCTCATGACCTTGAGATGTCCATGAAGCTACTATGAAGGTCATATGTTCAAGAATTGGTTATCAGCCCCTTTTTTCAGTGCTACTGTAACTTTAAACAGTTGTTAAACAAATGGTTATAAGTCAAAGACTACCAATATGTTGCATGAATGCAGCCATTGTGAGTTGTTGTTAACCATAGCTCAGGGCTAAGTATGCTACATTTCCAAAACATTTTCAATTTCCACAATTTATTTATAACAATAAATGTCAATAAAGGAAAAGCACATTTAAAAAACTATAGTATTGCACCGTTCTAATTTGACTGTCCTACTATCATGTAGGCTTGTTGGCAAGTAAATAATTAACAACGATCCATAACATAGGGACAAGCCTGGGGAAAAGAATAAAAAAGAAAACATGGAAATATAGGACGTGTACAATTCTTCTAATCTATTCTGGTATATTGAAGAGAAATCCAAAGAAGCCACTGGATACCTTTTTCAGAAGATTTATGGATTTTAATAGCTATATAAAGTGAACGGTTTGTGCAGAGGATAAAGAGACAATTGTGTATTTAAGTAAGGACACCTATGAGAGATCAATGATGGCGCAGGGATAAACATCACACAGCAAGCCTGAAGATCCTAAAAGAGAAGAAAATGAATGGAATGTCATTCAAAATGAGTAGTTGTATGGAACATCTAATATGAAAATGAGGGGGATAAACAGAAATGTGCCTTAAAGCCCGTTCAAGCAGAATCAATGGCTGTGTGGAACATATAATCAAGGCAGAAACAACCTTAGTTAGTGACATAATAAAGCAGTGTAAATTCTGCTGAAATGAACTGATCCTACAAATATGCACACAAATTACATATGATCAAAAGTGTGATTTTATTTTGGGTAGAATCTCAGTATTATGCAACAATTTGGCTCTGAAAGACGATTTCCCCTACTGTGTTCATTTGCCATTAATTTCACAATTGCACAAAGTGTACTGTGCAATTCAAAGACCATGCTGGGACACACATCGTGCGCATCCAAACCCAAATGCTTGATTTGATAAATGGACGTTCATGGTCAGCTCTGTGATCAGCGAACTGCATTTTGTTCCATTTTGTGAGATCAAAATCAAAATAGAAAGTGATGTTGAATCATTTCCCCTGTTAGGTAATATGAACTTTTGAAAGTTTATCTGAAGACCTACCCTTTAAGTGATACCATTAAGGAAAGGATGCTATTCCTGATCTCTCTTTCAATGTCTCAGAATTTATAAAAGTCTTTTACAGTTCTGTAACATTTATTACTATTCCTACTGTTTAAGTTTAAAAACTTGAACCAATTAAAATGCATGTGATTCTCAAACCTTTAGTACTGGACCTTAAAAGCATACTTCAGCTACATAGGTAATTTTGTTCTCTGACTAATACATTTGAAATTATATGCTAACATTGTTATAAGATTCTTCTTCCCCTTCACTACTTATATTATTCTGACATTATGCATAAGGGCTCCAGGAATGATAAAAAAAAGAACAAAATCAACCTATTGCTATCTTCAGTAGAAGAAGAATCCATCTTCTATTCTATATTTCCGTTCATTATAATGGCTAATCAACCCAATCTTGATAAAAAAGGGGGGAGGGGGAGGAAGGAGGAGGAGGAAGAAGAACAGATAACAGATAATCAGAGTTGGAAGGGACCTTATAGGTCATCTAGTGACCCCCCCCCCCACAAGTGGGAGACCCTACACTATTTCTGACAAATGGCAGTCCAATCTCTTCTTGAAGGTCTCAAGTGATGGCGCTCCCACAACTTCTGAGGGCAAGCTGTTCCATTGGTTGATTCTCACTGTCAGAAAGTTTCTCCTTATTTCCAGGTTAAGTCTCTCCTTGTTCAGTTTCCATCCATTATTCCTTGTCTGGCCTACAGGAACTTTAGAAAATAGCTTGACCCCTTCCTCCTCTCTGGGGCAGCCCCTCAAATATTGGAAGACTGCTATCATGTCTCCCCTGGTCCTTCTCTTCACTAGACTACCCAAGCCCAGTTCCTGCAACTGTTCATTGTATGTTTTAGCCTCCAGTCCCTAATCATCCTGGTTGGTCTTCTCTATACTTTTTCTAGGGTCTCAACGTCTTTTTTATAATGTGGTGAACAAAACTGGATGCAGTACTCTAGGTGTGGTCTTACTAAGGCTTTATAGAGTGGTATTAGTACTTCCCTTGATCTTGATTGTATCCCTCTGTTAATACAATTTAGGATTGCATTAGCTTTTTTGGCTGCTGCTGCACACTGCTGGCTCATATTTAGCTGGTTGTCCACTAGGACTCCAAGATCCCTCTCACAGTTCCTGCTATTGAGCCTGGTTTCACCCAGTCTATATGTGTACTTTTGGTTTTTCTTGCCTAAGTGTAGGACTTTACTTTTCTCTACATTGAATTTCATTTTGTTAGATATGGCCCAGTGTTCTAGTCTCTCAAGATCCATCTGGATCTTGAGCCTATCTTCTTGGGTGTTAGCTACTCCTGCCAGCTTAGTATCATCTGCAAATTTGGTAAGTTCCCCTTCTATTCCCTCATCTAAGTCGTTAATGAAGATATTGAAGAGTACTGGGCCTAAGATGGAACCTTGTGGCATCCCACTGCTTACTTCCCTCCATGTAGACTTAGACCCATTAAGGACTACTCATTGAGTACAGTTTTTCAGCCAGTTGCGAGTCCATCTATTGGTGGTGCTATCTATTCCACTTTTTTCTAGCTTACTAAGAAGGAGGTTGTGGTCTACTTTGTCAAATGCCTTGCTGAAATCTAAATATATTATGTCCACAGTATTTTTTAAAAAAACAAATTTTATTGATTTTACAAAACAATATACAAACAAACAAAACATAAAATATGATGACATAAGAAATCTTTTTCTTAAAAAACCAATACAACATCTTATTTAAAGACAGAATTATTCCAAGTTTTCACATTTCCATACAACCACAATTTAGTATATATATTTACCTTATCTGTTCATCTTCATATCTTATCCTGAACTTCTCTTTATTACTCCCTTTCCTTCTATTTATTCAAGTTATATCTCTTTAACTTTAGATTGTATACATTTTTTATATCCATCTGTCTTATACAATTTCATTATTCTCTTCCAATACAAAAACAGACAAGACATAAAACATAAAAACATAAAACATCCTTTCTGAAAGTTGCTTGATCCCGGGTTAAAACTCATCGTACAGACACCACTTCAAAAATCATGTTCCTTATTACCGTTTTCCATTTTCTATATAGCTTCTTCCTTTTTTTAACTCTCTTAGTTTTATTCTACTTATCTCATCTCAGTTCAAATCATAATACTTGTCATTCTTTGTCTGTTTTCAATTATCCATTCATCTTTTCTCTTTAAACAAAACCTCGCCTGTACACTGATTGGAGTATGACCCCTTTAACTCTTTCTCCTAACCTAATGATACTTAATATCACACAAAACTTGTTTTGGGATTCTGTTTAGCATATCCTAAAGTTACACAATATATTATATAAAAAGAAAAAAAAAAGAAAGAACAACAATGACAAAGGAACAAATTTATAAATATATAATATAGCTAGTACCCCTGTCAATACCATTTTAATCATACATATTAATACTCATTTATATCTTAAACATTTTATTCTAAAAACGCCTATAATAACACAATCTTATGTACCTTACAGAATCCCTTTTTCAATTAGATTTACCCATTGTCTCTAAATAAATTTTGTTTCTTTAAATCTTGCTTCCCATCATTGAGACTTCTCACCCCTTCCTTTCTCCCTTGCTTATTCTTTTCCTTACCCTTTTTACCCCTTTGTCTCTCCATCTCCCTTTTCTTCTTCTGCTTTCCCCCTTCCTGTTGTTTTCTAACCTTATATCCACCTTTCAACTCATTTTTATCTTTTTTGGTTGTTTTTTTAGGTTTTAAAATCCCTTTTTTCTATTCCTCTTTCTTCTCCTCCCCAAATAGGATCACGTGTTCATCAAAGATGGTTTCTTCTTTGTCCCAATTATCCTGCTGCGCAATCAATTCTCCATAGGAATTGATTCTTGAAAAAGAATGTCCAAAGTATCTTTCCAGTCTTGTTCTTCCTTTTTATATTTTGGATATTCAGTTTTGGATTCATCCAAGGATGATGCCATTATAAAGAGGAAAAAATTTTCCCAAAACAACCACCCGAGTGTTTTTAAACAAAGAAAAAAGATTTCCCAAAAGATCCAAAGTCACCAAACAATCTAGATAGACTATTTCTTTTAGAACTTTTTCCCCTCTTCCATTTCTTTTTCTGGGGTTGCTATTAAATCACAAAATTCCAATTGAAATATGTCTTATTAATGTTCAAATGGCTCTTTAAAATTCTAGGCAGTCTGCTCCTTATTTTCAAATTCTACTTCAATTTTTTTTTCCTCTCCCTTCCCACTCACAGCAAAAGAAATTTTTTTCTTTAAATATTTAGAAATCCATATCCCTTTGGCATTAGCACAGTCTTTAGCATTTAGCATACCTTCAATGCGGGTTTTCTGATTTCTCTCAAAGCTGTTCCATTTGGAAGGAGAGTGAAAAGAAAAAAAGTTTTCCCTTTAATATCCATTCGCTGCTTGCTCAGTCTGGGAACAATGTGTCTTTAATAGGTGTTAAATATCAGGATACTTTCACTGTTCCTTTGTCCCTGTCAGCAAAGATCACTTTCACTTCTTCAAAAGCTCCTCCAGCACTTTCTTTTTCCAGCTGAGCTCTTCTATGGGGCGGCCATTACAGACTGCCGCTCAGCTGCCTTCAGAGAGGGAGATTTAGCCGGCTAGGGAAGAGAGATGCAATGTCTCTCGTCCCTGCCAGGACCCCCCAGTCTTCTACAAAGGTGGCTTAGCCCCGATAGCCAAATGGCTCAGGGCACTCAGGCAGTGAACACAGGCAGGGACTGCGCACAGTCGCAGATTCCTGCCTGCACCGAAGTGCCACAAGCCGGAAGTCGAGATGTCCACAGTATTTTGCTCGTCTACTAATTTAGTCACTGTGTTGAAGAATGAAATGAGATTGGTTTGGCATGGTCTAGTTTTTTAAAAAATAAATTTTATTGATTTTACAATTAAAACAAACCAACAACACATACATAAATGAAAGAGAGAAAAAGAAGAAAGGGAGAAGAAAATAGAAAAAAAATAGAAAACAACTAAAAACATTCTCATCTTCAACAGTTTGTCATCCATAGTAATGATACACAAGGATTAGGTGTGTGTATATGGCATAAAATAAGGATAAAAAAGAGGTCTTACAAACCGGCATGATCTGTTTTTAACAAACTCATGCTGACTGCTAGTTATTACTTTACTTGTTTCTAGATATTGGCAGATCTGTTTTTTTATTATCTTTTCCAGTATCTTCCCAAGTATTGATCTTAGGCTGATTGGTGTATAGTTTCCTGGATCTGTTTTTTTACCCCTTTTTTGAAGATGGGAACCACATCAGCTCTTTTCCAGTCCTCTGGTAGTTCCCCGGTGCTCCAAGATTTTTGAAAGATATGGTGCAGTGGATCTGAGATGACCTCTGCCAGCTCCTTTAAAACTCTGGGATGTAATACATCAGGCCCCAGTGATTTGTTTTCATCAAGATCAGACAGGTGTTCTCTTCCTTTTTTTTTTTTTTTTTGCTTATTTTAACTTTTATTTCTGGTCTGTCTTTTACAGTTGTGGAGAAGGAGAAGGAGAAGGAGAAGGAGAAGGAGAAGGAGAAGGAGAAGAAGAAGGAAGAAGAAGAAGAAGAAGAAGAAGAAGAAGAGAAGAAGAAGAAGAAGAAGAAGAAGAAGAAGAAGAAGAAGAAGAAGAAGAAGAAGAAGAAGAAGAAGAAGAAGAAGAAGAAGAAGAAGAAGAAGAAGAAGAAGAAGAAGAAGAAGAAGAAGAAGAAGAAGAAGAAGAAGAAGAAGAAGAAGAAGAAGAAGAAGAAGAAGAAGAAGAAGAAGAAGAAGAAGACACACTATGCAGAATCAAAAAGTTCCCTGTGGTATTATGAGAGGACTTGGAATATGAGGAATGGCACAGGCAAGAAATATAGAATAAAATTTTCAGTAGAACAAAACAGAAAAAAGCAGAGTAGACTAACCCGAAGTGTATTTTAGTTGAAAACTAGTGGAATCTGAGGACTCATGGAAGAAATCTTTAACAGCCTGAAATCTACTATAGAAAATAATGTAATGAATTACATTATTTTACACGTGATAAATGCTTTTAACAGTACTTCCATATATAGATGTTTTCTATATGAAGAAATTTGTCCCCATTTACTAAATATAGAAACACATGATAGATATGCATATGATGGCTAATTTTAATCAATTTAATCCAATCCAAGCAGTCGGCAGTTTTTCCACTGTATCTCAGTTTGACATGTTATATTGCACTTAAAAAATCTGTTTCCATCAATTGAATTTTTTAGCTCTTTAAGGATGGCGCCTTAGAGAGTTCACCAGCACCAGAAATGCAAAAGACTAGTTGTTAATAATAGATTAGAAGAGAAATCCAAGCAGGTGGATGGTTCCCTCCTCCTTTCCTTCCTTCCCAACTTTTTAAAGTATCTTTTTTCCTACTAGGGACTATTTATCTCCCTGTAATTTACTAAAAAAGATTTAAAAGAAAGGCCTCTCTGTTCACTACTTATCTTCCTGCTGCAAGCTCATCTCTTGTTAAAAGATAATTGTTTCAATCTGTCTCAAAATGTATGTGTAGCACTTAGAGTAATAATTCAGAAATTCCACTCCTTCTATAATATTAGATCTGGCAGGCAGGGCCTGCTTTGAGTCCTGTCTGCTGTGGGGTTTCAGGAGGCGGCCCTTCTTTGCTACAAGGCCCACCTCATGGAACATTCTTCCTGACTCCAAAGTTACTCCTTCAAGATTTGGCTTCGTCATCAGTCCTAGTGGTTTCAGGGAGACTGGGGAAATCTCAAAATGATCGTAGTATCCTTTAGTTTAATCCAGAGGTGGGCTTTAAAATTATTAGCAATGGGTTCTCTGCCTGGTTGCTGGATGGGCATGGCCATGGTAGGCCTCCTGCACCACAGTGGGGGTGGGGACATCTTCCCCGGACTCTCGAGGCTTTCCTTGAGCCTCCAGGAAGGCGAAAATGGCCTCCCCAGACTCCGGAGACTCTCTGAAAGCCAGAAATGGGCCCATTTCCAGCCTTCCAAACTTCCAGGAGGACCATTTTTCACCCTCCTTGATCCCCCGTGTGCACCCTGCACTTACCTGCCTCCCAAATGTGCTGTGTGGGGACTCCTGGGAGGGGCGGGGTGGGTGGGGCCAGTCAGGAGTGGGATTTGGGGACTCTCCAAACTGCAAAGAATCTTAGCTAGGGGCTCTCCCTGCGAACCCCTGCGAACTCCCAGCAGCCCACCCCTGGTCTAATCTCTCCTGTACTGGATGGTTATATTTAGAATAATGACTTTTTAAAAAAATAACTGCTTTTTAGATACTTTTTTTTTCTTTTTACAATCCTGTAATCCCTTAATTTGGGGTAGAGTCGGAAAGACTGGATGGATCTGAGCATTTACAGGATGAATGTTTTTCCTCATACCTACGGGGAGTACGTGGCAGATATTTACTCTTTGCACCCTAGGAGAGAAACATCTGCTGCTATCTAAAATTGAACTCTCCACCTTCCAAGTGGGAGGTGAGCGTCTTCACCACTAAGTCAGTACACCCAGGGTTGTTCTGCTAGGGGCTCACAGAGTTTTGGGAGAGCCCCTAGCTAAGATTCTGTGCAGTTCAGAGAACCCCCAAATCCAACTCCTGGCTGCCCCAACCCCTTTGAGAAATCCCCACGGGGCCCATTTTGGATGCAGGTAAGTGCAGGGCAGACACAGAGGCTCCGGTATGGCACAAAATGGGCCTCCCGGAAGTTCAGGAAGGCCAGAAATAGGACCTTTTCCAGCTTCCAGGGAACCTTCAGAGCCCAGGGAGGCTGGTTTTGTCCTCCTGGCGACTCAAGGAAAGCCTCCAAAGCCCAGGGAAGGCAAGCCCACCCACCCCCGCCATGGTGCGAGAGGCTGACTGGGCCATGCCCACACAGAATCTGGGCAGAGAACCCTTTGCTAAAAAAAATTTGAAGCCCACCCCTCAGCACATCACTCTTTTTATATATTCATTGTCTGATTTTAATGCTTGTATACTGCCCAGATTCACTTTGTGTGAGGTGGGCATCCATGTATATGGATTTTCTTCCTCTCAATCATGTCCAATTCTCAGAGACAGCCTGGATTTTCTTGACAATGTTTTTTTTTTTTTAGAAGTGGTTTATCATTGCCTCCTTCCTAGTCTAAGAGATTGACTGGCCTGAGGTCACCCAGCTGGTTTTTGCCTAAAGTGGAACTGGAACTCATGGTCTCCTGGTTTCTAGCCTGGTGCTTTAACCACTACACCAAACTTATTCTTCCATATAAATTTGATAAATAAATAAATAAGTACATATAGTATAAATTATCACCCAGGCAAACCAAGTTACCAGAGGTGACTTCGAGCCGTCTGTAACTGTTCTGTCCTAGGCTTCCCCAAAAAGCACTAAGCAAACTCTGCATCCCGGCAAAACCTCTTTTATTAAATGAATGTGAATTTATTGCATTCACATTCAGCCAACGGGTTGGCAAACAGTCTTGCAAAGGTATAATTATTAGCTCAGACCTTATCTACTTTGGAAAGCTGCCTGGTAAATATTTCCACATGCAGTGCTGGCAAGGAAGGGCTGGCCACAGAGTCTCTAGGTTACACAGACAGACAGATCTTCATGAGGCTGGAATGAATGAATGAACGAATAAATGAATTGTTTCCTGCAAAAGCCCCCTCCCCTTTTGCTCCTATTTTAATCCTTATGGGAAGGGCCATTCATCATCCACCTGTGGCCTTACTCCCACATCGACCTTGAGTTCTTAATTGTTCCTTCCTTTTGGCAGCTCTGCACATGAGTAGGCTGGGAACCGGTTCCAGAAGCTTCCCTATCTCACTGCTGTCCAAGCCCAAAGGCAGCTGATGACTGCACAGCCTGCCCTGGCCCTATCTCTGCCTCTGATGCAGAGTCTTCATCCGAGCCTTCCTCACCTTCCAGGTTCTTCTCCAACCTCCTCGCTGTCTGACTCTGCTGCCAGCTCCGTCAGCCGCCTACAAGCCACAACGGTAACATGCAATATAATTAGAAACAGTCTATCTCCTTCTGATTATCTCTAGTGGAGTGTCAGGATCTCATCTTCAGAATTTCTTACTTCCTGTCCTTTTGCCACTTAATCTCATATGCGCAACCTGTAAATATTGAACTCATATTTCGAGCACATAGCTCAAATGTCTAACAGTAAGAAGGCAGTTTATGCTCATCATCCTGGTATGAGAGGTGTAACTATTACTTACACTTCTCTTAAAACTAATTGGAAAATAAGTGATAACGGTCGACATTAATATTAAATTATTCACAGCGTAGTTCAACCTTACACATTAAAAACAAAAAGACAAAACTCTGTGCTTTCTAGAAAGCCATTTGACTCATTTGGATGATTAATTTATCTGAAGCTAACACATTAGTAACTAAGATATTTGAAATTGGTATTTATTTAAACTGAAATTTATTCTTTATTCTATTTATTTTCAAATAATACATTTATGAAATATATCTCTAATTTTTAACATATAACCAGAATATCAGCAAGATACAGTATATTTGTTTCATTTTGCACTGTTTGTCTGGTATAATAGACAAGGGAAGTGTTGATATGGAACATATGTCTATAAAATTATCATATTTGATTAAATTTGGCCAAAACATTTCTTTTCTAGTCTTCATACTATTGCTGCTTCTTTTGGATTTTGAACATTTGAGACATGCTGTTCTGTGGAGGCAGTATTAAACATAATTCATAAAAAGAAGCCTCCTTTCTTGACCTAATTTTTCAAAATTATTCCTTTGATTAATATATTGTGGTGAGTTAACATTTTAACTAAATCTACTGGCTAAGTCTTGTTGCCATTACAGATAACAAAATCAGGTCCTCATTCAATCTCCAGAGAGCTTTTTCAATTACATAAAAGACTTCATTTGCTCTTGATAAGGTTTTGCCAATATTTATTTAAGAATTTTATTAAACATGATACAGATAAAAACTAATATAAGCTACAAAAAATAAAGGAATAAAAAGAAAAGACAGAGGGCAGGAAAAAAAGAAATGAAGAAAACATTTGAATATAGAAATAAAGAGAAAAGAAATATATAAAGAATTAACTTCTTTATTTGTCATTACAAATATAAACAATTTTAACAATTTAGCACCTACTCTTAAAGTCCAACACATAACCTCTTTTTCCCACATCCCATCTCTTATCTGTAAACAAATCTATACATCCTAATTTTTCAGTCCTGATGTCAGCAAAAGTCCATTAACAATGATAACAATATATCTATTTTAAACTTGATCAAATAAACCTTTATATTCCTTCCTTTTACTTCTAACAATCTTGATGTTAGTTCCTTCAAATAATGTAGAACTTGATTTCTTTTTCTTTAAATTATTCTTTAATTTCTTCTTTCTCTAGCTTTAACAAGTTATTTTTTTAAAAAAAACCAATACAGAAAAATTATCCAGGTCACACCTCTGGCTTGTTATTTATATGTCCCTTTTAAATATTCAGATATTAGCCATTTTTTGTATGTAGCATCTGCTTCCATTTCATTCTTGTGGCCTATCATTTTTAAATGTAGCTTCAAATTAGCCTCCATCTTGTCAAGTAAATCTTATTTCTTTTCCATCTTTTAAACTTACAGTAGTTTAAAAGACAAAGATTGTTCGTTAAACTCATATTTAAAACTTCTTACAGATTGAATGAAACTCAAGTTTTTGATATTTGAAAAACAATTTTAAAAAACTAATTCCAAAATTGATTAAGAAATGAGGCTCAAATAGATGTTATGTTCGTATAGGCTACATTATGATTGGGAACCTAATTGAGATTCCTCAGCTCCCAGATGCTGGGCTCACCAGATGATCACAAAAATTTCAGTTCTTGTAGTCTATTCATCAGAAGCAGATGACTAGAATACATACGGACAATCTTCCTTTTCTCCAGAGAGATTTTACCAGCCAAAATCCAAACTCTGGCCACCAATCTCTGCATAATGCTGTCCCTGCTCCTTCAGTGACATTCAGCTCACCATGTCCTCATGGAAGTCAGATAACATTCTGCTGATTGTCAACATTCCATTTCTGTGTAAGAAGTTGGAAAATCTGGTAAGGCTTAACTTCAGACTTTCCCAGGTGAAGCTGTTTCATTTTTTTTCCCAACCAACCAAACTTCAGAGCAGAGCTTGATGAATAGCAATTGACTAGAATTAGACTAGGAAGCTCGTGTATTTCCTGGGGGTCAAAAAAATCAAGATAATGGCTAGAAATTGCCATATCATAACCACCAGATTTAGCCCAAAACATTTTCAGGCCTCCATATATTTTCCAATAATTGCCAATAATAAGTCACCTTCCAACATTGCAGTTATAAAATCACCATATAGCACTCAGAAAAACAGTTTTCATATTCATTACAAATTTCAACTCAAAATACAAATACCAGATAATGTGATTATAATATTTCAATCATTCCTTATGCATTTCCCTAAAAATGAGTTTCAGTTGGAAGAATTTATGAAAAGCAATTCCTAATCAACATCTGGAAAACTGCAGATATTACAAGGTTTTTCTGCTCTGTTGGGCTACTGGTGACAATGACCTTGGGTAGTTCAAGTAGCACAGAATGTTGCTATCTATTTTTTAAAAGCAGTAATAGCAATTTGTTTGGAATGCACTCATCTTAAAACAACCATCCTGAGTGCCCATTTGCTTCAGGGTGATGCTTAAGTGGTCTGCTATTTGTGGTGGATCCAGTTGCTCCTCAAATAGAAGCTAGTTTTACAAGAATGAAGTGTAACACATTCTGTAACACTTCTGCCCAAACAGCTCTCTCTCTCTCTCTCATACAATTATATAATTTCACTGAACAATTCGGTATGCCTTGAATGACTCCCTTCTCTCATTTCCATGACTGATGGAGATTTTACTGCTTCAATATATTACAGAACAGTCTTCCCTAAGCCCCGCTTTGAGACTGGTTTGATGATCATAACAGTAACCTTAGCATTCTAGCACTTCTGCAGTAGTCTCTACTATGTACCAAAATGTAAAAAGCACACCCCAAAGTATAAATAAAGTGTCTTGGTCTGTTCTGGTCTGTAATCTCAAAGCTCCAAATGAGTGAGTGAAACAATTCTGCCTGAAAGCTGAACAGACAGTTGGGTAATGAAAGGGAAAATTAACCAATCCATAGAAAGGGGATAGTTTAATAGTATGGAGTGTATATATATTTACAGTATTTTGTTCATGGTTCATTGTGCATCTTGGCCATCATTGCTTTTTGCTGTACTTTGTAACAAACAAACTAGAAGGGCCCAGAAGAGTATAAGTATCAGCATCATGACAGGACCAAACGTTATTACATTATTATTTTTCTTTTTATGACCCTGTAATCCATGGCTCAGTGGCTAAGATGCTGAGCTTGTTGATCAAAAAGTCAGCAGTTCGGTAGTTCGAATCCCTAGCACTGCATAATGGAGTGAGCTCCCATTACCTTTCTCAGCTTCTGCCAATGTAGCAGTTCGAAAGCATGTAAAAATGCAAGTAGAAAAATAGGGACCACTTTGGTGGGAAGGTAACAGCATTCTGTGCGGCTTTGGCATTTAGTCATGCTGGCCACATGACCACGGAGACGTCTTCGGACAGTGCTGGCTCTTTGGCTTTGTAACAGAGATGAGTACTGCCCCCTAGAGCCAGAAACAACTAGCTCATATGTGCAAAGGGGACCTTTACCTTTAATTCTTTAATTCAGGATAGAGTCTGGGTGACTGAACAGAGCTGAGCATGTATTGGTCGGATGCCCCTCCTGACACCTATGTAGAGTTTGCAGCAGATATTTTCTCTTTGCCCCATGAGAGAGAAGCATCTACCACTATCTAGGATTGAACTCTCAACCTTCTGAATGGAAAGTGAACATCTTCACCACTCATAATGACATTATTAAAAATATAAGCAAAATGCCATGCTTAATATCTTTATTAACTCATGTTTTCATATCTTCTGTTTGCTTTTTTTATATTGTTTTAGTCAAGAGATTGCCCTGTGCTTTACATCTCATTTATTAGTCATCACTTTAAGGAATTTAAAAATATCAGGATGTACAAACTCAAACAAAAGTAGACAAAGCTCATTTTGAAGTTGGATAACATTATTAAAAAGATCAGGAAAAAGATCTGTGATGTTATAATAAACACTCAGCTAATATTAGTAAAAAAAATGTGCATTCACACAAACACACACATGTACAAACTCACAATGCTTTATCTATCTTATAATTGGAAAGGCCTAGTCTTATAATTTAATTTAATTAAACTGTAATGTGGTATGTGTGAACAGATAATATAGAGAGCCCCTTTCCTCAACTATGATAATACTCTATAACACATATATGTTAATCAAATGTATGGATTAACACCTAGGAAACATATTGCATTGCTAACAATTCTAGAACTTGAAATCTATATAGCTGAAAAAGCTACTCTATGGTCTTTCCTAAATTCCATTTGGTGATGAATGGTAGCAATAACCATAATAACACATTTCTCATATTTTGGACTTTTTTTCACTGTTTGAGAAACATTGAAGAGATGGAACGTTCCTGAGAGTCTTGGCACCTGGAAAAGGAATTCTCAGATGCACCAAATAGAATCCTTTCAATTACACATTTAATTACCTGCAATAAACCATTGACAGCTAGTCAGTCTCAGGATTTTGCACCGTGGAAGCCTGCCAGTTATTAAAATGTTTTAGGGGGGAAAAGCTGCAACTGTGGAAACTAGGCTGTGGGCTCCCTTGCAAACAAAGAAGTATTGCAAAACAGTTACCAAGACCAAGAGCAGATAGAAGGGGATGACCTGCTGACCAATTTTAGCCAAGCAAATTGCTACTCCTGACCATATCTCTTCAGCCCTCTTCTTTTATGTGCCATGGATTATCCAGGAAACAGATTTTGTTACATTTTCCAGGGGAAACACTGCTTTACAGCACAACACTTGGACCAGCTTTTGCCTACCTTAACAGCTGACTACCTGAAAAATGGATGCTACATGGTGAACAATCTCTTCTCCGGGTTGTATTCATGAGTTGGATAGTGGACGATGCAGATGAGCCCTGAGAACCAAAAGGGTTTTTTTGACACACTTAGAGGAACTCAAGTTTGTAGAGGTTAAGAAACCACTTGCTGAGAACTACTGAATTGAACTACTATCAATTGAAAAACATTTGTAATGAATCATAATTGTGCTTTGTATTTCAAAAAGAGAATGAAAGGCGTTTTGTTACTGTTGAATAATAAAGTAAGTGATTGGCAAAAACAGAAGGGAGAGTACATGAAGCATATGAGAGTTCAAGTATTTGATAGTATAAGAGAGAAAAAGGAACGGGAATAGGCTAAGGGGAAAGAGTTTAAGGGATTATAATTCTCATTTGCATTCACCTGTGATTCACTGAGAATGCACCCTTTTCACTCTTTTTCAAATAAACACTCTATTGAGAAATATGCAAAAAAAAAAACATTTCAGGAAGAGATCCAGCTATTCAATGATGATTCAGCAACCTTTTAAGTTCATACTCCAAAGTTAAAACAATTTGGAAACACCATGGAATGCTCCCAGTTCAAATCATATTGAAAAAAATCGCAGGAATGGAATTGGGTCATCTGGAGTGTTTAATTCTTGGAACATTTAGTCTGGGAAATCCCTATCAGGATAAAAAAATTGTCAGTAATTTCCATATTGTCCAAATTTGAAATAGATGTGTAGTCAGAACAAAACCGTAGTCTAGGGTAAATCAGGATCGTTGAAAATTATTGTTCATATGGACATTGAGTGTCTCTGATTCACCATGTCTCAATTCAAAACATTCTTTGAAATTTCAGCCCAGCTGGACATTGGAAAGCTCCATTCTGTTGCAAATCATTCCATTCCATTATAAGAACCATTGTGAGGATACCTTGATGAAGAGGGGGACTACTGTATTCAGTCATCAACTGTCTTGTTCTAAACTTTGGACAATCCTTGGGATCAGAGAATTAATGACACCCTGGTCAAATCAAAGGGATGGACTCTTTCTTTTCCTAAATGGCAACAACTGAAGACATCAAAGAAAAATAAGAATGCCTTTGAGGCAACATTTTGGAGATTGCAGTCCATTAGAGGAGACACCAGGACTGGTGAGTACTTGGAGGAGCATCAAAATGGTCATTTGGAAAGGAATATCACCACTGTTAACCTATTCTCCCTCTCAAAAAATGTTTCCATACTCTCAAGCTTTATCTTATCTGTAGCAATCTTCTAAATAACTATGATGAGATGTGCACTGCAGGAACAGAGAGAGATGTTTTGGGCATCCTAGAGAGACACCCAGAATAAAAGACTTCACAGTCTTGAACTGGACATGGAAGTGGGGAAGAGATTCAATGTAGCCTCACCCTGGAATCTCTCAGGATATATGTAGTAGGTTAGAAGATTATACCTTTATTTTGGCAAGGTACTGTCCACTACATGTAAGCAAATAGAGGATTGGACTCAATTGGATTTTGCCGTGTCATCTCTGGTGCTGGTCCTGATAATAACTGGCCAACTAACTCAAAGGGAGGAAATACAGAGGAATCTGATTCCAATCATTTTCTCAGGAGTGTGTTTTTTTTAACACTCAAAGAAAGAATGGGATTCCATTTTCCCAAAATAAATAATGGAACTTAGTGAACTGATAATGACTTCCCTTGGACTAATCTGAGATGTGTGAGGTATGGGCTATTTCCTGAGCCTTGGACTATGACTTTGAAGTGAGTCAGGTAGCTATCCATAGACCTAATGTGTGTATATATCAGAGTATTCACATGTCTCCATTTGCATTATCCAAGAATAAATATATACTGATTACACTCAACAAATTCTTAAAGAAAGCAGGAAATGTCACAGGTGTAAGCTTGATTTATTCCAGGTCTTATATTTCGGGTTGTCTGCCTCATTCTATCATTTCAGAGATAGTCTAGCATTGCTATAGACCCATATTTTATCTCATCTGTATTTGGCTTGGTCTAAACTAAAATCTGGCTCCTGATTTAAGATATCCCATTCATATTTTTGAAGAAAATACATTCACAAATTACATGTTAATGTGTTTTAATTTTCAGGACTGCACTGAACTGTTTATATATTCTAAATCTCAACTTCTTGTTCTGATAATTGCTATTATAATTTTAACCACGTCATCAAATAAGAGAAGCCCCAACTATTCTTAGAGAGAGACTTACAAATAGTATCTATAGTCAGACAGTCAAACAACAAAGGCTACCAACAGGAGCAAAGCTTTTCTGTGTCAAACAGACAAATCATTACAAAGGGAAAGCAGATTGGTATGTCAGTTAAACAGTACGAAGATAAACGAGGAACAGTTACTTTATCTGTTTCAAATGTTTGGACAACAAGTGAATGCAACAATGCAGACAGAAAAAAAACAAAGAATTGCTACTGCTGAAGTCAAGAAAACCCAAGATAAATGTAAGGTTGAATAAAGAGAGAAAAACTAGTAAAAGGTAATTTGTTCTCTTGGCAATCAACCATTTCTCTAGGCCAGACATGCACGCGCGCACACGCACACACACACACACACACACAAACAAGTGTGTGTGTGCACTCCTTTATTGATTTCTTCTTTTCAATAAGTAAGAAATGGCAATTATTCAGGGGAAAAAAGTCACAAGAGGCAAATGTTTGAAAGCTTCTCTTTGTTCCAACAGTCATTTGCTATGTTGATGTGGCTGTAATATTCCATTCTTTAGCATTTCCACCAAGCATTCAGCAGAAAGATAGTAAAACTCTTTTGTAGGTGATACAGTTGCCATGGTAATCATTAAAAGGGATGTCTTTGAAGGAGCTTGAAACTCTTGAAAGATTCAGAATGCTTAATTAAAAAAGAGCATTCAGAAATACAGAGAAACAGGGGAAACAGGCAAAGAAGTTTGGAAGCCACGCTGCAGTCTTCGTAGGAGAACATGGCTGCTGCAAATGTCACGACATCTGCTGAAGAAAAAGACAGAACACATTATGCTGTTCTTGTTCCTGGCAATCCAGATGAAATCAAATTATATTACTTTTCCAGCTCAATACCTTTAAACAGCCATCCATGACCGATTTTCTGTTAATGGTTTTTTTCTTTTTAATTTTATTTTTTATTTTTTGGCTTTAAGTTTTCACTCCATGTTGATGGTTAGTATGTTTAGCTTCGACTATTTCAATCATGGTGTGGTGTGTGGCAATCTGAGTGGATGAGGGCAAGGCAGACCGTGAAAAACATTGTCAATGTCCTCAGGTATGACTTTGACCTTTATGAGAATTGAATGGAGGTTGGACTGTTGTCTTCAGAGTTTTCAAGCAAAGGAAGCATTTCCTTATAAATTTAGAGAGCAAACA
Organism: Pseudonaja textilis; assembly: GCF_049901715.1. Taxonomy (NCBI): domain Eukaryota; kingdom Metazoa; phylum Chordata; class Lepidosauria; order Squamata; family Elapidae; genus Pseudonaja; species Pseudonaja textilis. Next base: position 210,164,061 of record NC_141990.1, read on the forward strand.
AAAATCAGACATAGTTCTATCTCTATCATGCATAAGTAAAAGGTACCCCAGAATTGTACATATGTTGCACAGCTATTATTTGCTCTGTTTTTAGGATTGTCTGACTATCAAGAAACTCAAGTCAGCTATAAAGTGGATTAAAAACACCATCTAACCATGAAAGAACAAAGTCAAGGACTCCAACAAAACTCTAAACACCCATGACAATAGATTCACAAATTGCCTCAATTCAAGTACTACTAGAAGTGTAAGGTCTTCAAAATCTTCTGAATGACAGCAAAGTCAGTGCCGTACGGACCTACCAGGGAACTACCAGAGGACTGCAAAAGAGGATCAGCAAAAGAGCTGATGTGGTTACTATCTTTCAAAAAGGAAAAAAAACAGACCCAGGAAACTATAGACCAATCAGCCTAACATCAATATCCGGGAAGATACTGGAAAAGATAATAAAAAAATAGATCTGTCAACATCTAGATACAAGTAAAGTAATGTCAGCACGGGTTTGTTACAAACAGATCATGCCAAATCAATCTTATTTCATTCTTCAACACAGTGATTAAATTAGTAGACCAGCAAAATACTGTGGGCATAATATATTTAGATTTCATCAAGGCATTTGACAAAGTAGACCACAACCTACTTCTTAGTAAGCTAGAAAAAGTGGAATAGATAGCACCACCAATAGATGGACTTGCAACTGGCTGGAAAACAGCACTCAATGAGTGGGTCTAAGTCTACATGGAGGGAAGTAAGCAGTGGGATGCCACAAGGTTCCATCTTAGGCCCAGTACTCTTCAATATCTTCATTAATGACTTAGATGAGGGAATAGAAGGGGAACTTACCAAATTTGCAGATGATACTAAGCTGGCAGGAGTAGCTAACACCCAAGAAGATAGGCTCAAGATCCAGATGGATCTTGACAGACTAGAATACTGGGCCATATCTAACAAAATGAAATTCAATGTAGAGAAAAGTAAAGTCCGACACTTAGGCAAGAAAAACCAAAAGTACACATATAGACTGGATGAAACCAGGCTCAATAGCAGGAACTGTGAGAGGGTTCTTGGAGTCTTAGTGGACAACCAGCTAAATATGAGCCAGCAGTGTGCAGCAGCAGCCAAAAAAGCTAATGCAATCCTAAATTGTATTAACAGAGGGATACAATCAAGATCAAGGGAAGTACTAATACCACTCTATAAAGCCTTAGTAAGACCACACCTACAGTACTGTATCCAGTTTTGTTCACCACATTATTAAAAAAAAATGTTGAAACCCTAGAAAAAGTACAGAAAAGAGCAACCGGGATGATTAGGGACTGGAGGCTAAAACATACAACAAACAGTTGCAGGAACTGGGCTTGGCTACTCTAGTAAAGAGAAGGACCAGGGGAGACATGATAGTGGTCTTCCAATATTTGAGGGGCTGCTACAGAGAGGAAGGAGTCAAACTTTTTTCTAAAGCATCTGTAAGCCAGACAAGGAATAATGGATGGAAACTGAACAAGGAGAGATTTAACCTGGAAATAAGGAGAAACTTTCTGACAGTGAGAACAATCAACCAATGGAACAGCTTGCCCTCAGAAGTTGTGGGAGCGCCATCACTTTAGACTTTCAAGAAGAGATTGGACTGCCATTTGTCGGAAATGGTGTGGGGTCTCCCGCTTGGGTGGAGGGTTGGACTAGATGACCTACAAGGTCCCTTCCAACTCTGATTATCTGTTTAATCTGACCTCAGAAGGAATGCTGCCTCTATGATCCATTAAGGTGACATTTCTTATTAAGGAAATCTTGAGCATACCAGCTGTGTCCAATTTTGCTGGACAGGCAGAGAACAACTGTGGAGAAAGTTTGTGCCACAAGAAGTCAGGTCCAGATTGATTTCTTTGAACATTTCTAGACTCGTTTCATAACCTAAAAATCCAATAAATCTTAATATGAATGAAAATATTACACCAAATGAAACCCATGAAGCAGAACTCCCAGGTCATATATGCAATATTCTTTGTGGATCCAAAGGAAACCTGTAACAAAAAGAATGGAATTAAGGTCAAAAAGGGACTGATACAAGAAGCCCCCTTTCCCCGCTTTTCATCTTTACAAGAATATGTATTAAAAGAAGGAATGTGAAAAGCTGGTATCAGGTTTCCAAGTGATGAAAACCATTTTAAAAGAAAAAAGCAAAGTCTATCTTCCATAACAATTTCTTTTATTTAGGAAAGTATCAAATTGGCAAGGTCTGTTGTAATTCCAGATCTGACACAACCCGGAATTACACCACATAATATTGGAAGTTAGAAACAGCCCCCAAAAGTCACATTCTCCAATAGAAGTAAATCAACGTTGCCTGGTGTCATAAATCTCCACCTTAAGGGGCCTCAGCATGGTCAGCTCTGTTCCCACAGAAAGAAGAAACATCTAGCCTAAACAACCCTATCTATCTCCACTCCTCCCACCTTAGGAATGTTGCAAGCCTGAAACCATTCCCCCGCCCCCATCACTAGCAAAGAGAAGGAAAGAAAAGGAATATATAATAAGGCTAAATAAAATGGCTACGCATATGTCAATTTTAGTCTTGACAGGGGAGAAGAAGGATCCAAAACTAAGTTCTATCTAAACATCTGCTTTTAACAGTCCTTCCAAAAGATAAGAATAATATATGGATCCTAAACAAGAACTTCAGCAACGGTTGCCGAGTTTAATACTCATTAACATTAAACTCAATTATTTTCTGTATGTGTGACAGGGTATTTTTGCTATTTCCAGTTTTATTTTTATTTTTTTGTCCATCTAAGCTCTTTTTTTCTTCTTTCCCTCTTTTCTCTCTCATTTGAAATAGTAAAACAATGCAATTATCAAATATGTACAAGTTTGGACAAGTCCTCTGAGATTAATTGTCCAAGTTTCTGTCTGTCACTGTAAAACAGAATAGTGCAAATTTTTGCTAGCCAATAATCACAGCTGATAACTTTGGGGAAACTGAAAGCTGTAAAAGAAAGGCAATGTTAATACAGAACATAGAGTCATAGAGCTGGAAGGGACCTCTGACATCTTCTAGTCCATCCCCTTCCTCAAGGCAGAAACCTTAAATCACCCCAATCAAATGATGTCTAATCTATTTTAGAAAATTTCTCTAGTGAGGGAGTACTTACAAGTCCAGGAGGCAAGCTATACCATTGATTAATTGTTCTTGCTGTCAGAAAATTTATTCTTTCTTATAGGTTGGATCTCTCTTTTACAAGTTTCCACCCATTATTTCTTGTCCTGCCCTCTCATGCTTTAGAGGAGAAATCAGCACTCCAGATTATCAAGTACTTATGAGGCAGGACAAGGAAACAACAGCCAATGACTTAATAGCCAGCCATTGATACCCCCAATAAACTAAAAAAAACCCACATACAACAGGCACCATATAAATATCACACACATAATAGCCCAAAGCACACAATCTGTTAGAGAGAACTTCCCAGAAGGTGGGCTCCAGAATGAGTCTGAAAGCTTAGAAGACTAAACCTCTGGTCCTTGTGGACGTCCCAGATTGGATTCTGCAATATTATCCAGGGACACAGATATTTGTCTTCATTCCTTGGAGAATAAGACATCCCCCTTTTCTCGTGATCGCCATTCAAGTATTAGAAGATGGTTAAGTTGGTGAACTATCTCAAAAGTGACTGTAAAAGCAGCACAAACATTCAGCACATAGAAGCACATAGAAGCAATTCTGTGGCTGAATTCATTTTCACACCTTTCTGTAGTAGCTACAGCCCTGGGAGAAGACCATGGAGGAGAAAGGTTTGCTTAGGTCAGATACTTAAGAGTTATCAGAGCCTGACCTGCCTCATATCTGGTGGGAACGTAATAAAAGTTAACTGCAATTCAAAACTTGGCACCTTTCCTTTTATTCAAGGATTTCAAATTCAATGTTTTCAAGCTTATAGAAGGTACATTGAAGCAATTGGTTTGAAAGCAATTCCCCTCAACCTGGCCTTCTTCTCTCTTCCTCTACATCTCATCGTGTCTTTTGTGTTAATGATTGACAATGTCAATAGAAAACATATTCCCTGTTGTTTCTCAGAGGAGTACAAGCTATTCAACCCCAGTTCTTAATTTCCATTTTAAGCACTCTGCATAGTTTGAAATTGTTTATGGATTCGGGCCATCTTTGTGTTCCAAAACCATAGAAAGAAGGACAAAAAGGAGAGCTTCCAAAAGTAGATTAGAAGCTCCAAGAGGCAATAAGAGCTTCAAACTGAGTGTATTTGGATGGCTTTGAAGATAGAAGGGGGAGTTATACACTTTGGGGTTTTTTCTTTGCAGCCACACAGAGAAAATAATTTCCCATTAGTCTATTATACCCACTGACACTTTGGCTGCGTGTTCACTTGACTGGTCAAAATGAAAACATTTTTTTTTTAAAGCAAGTGAATGAAGCTGCATCTGCCAAATTCATTCTAGCATTTTTTTATAACAAAAAGATGACAAAAAGATTTAGGGCTGGAGAAGACTGCATTTTCAGACATTTTCTCCTTAACATCTACCTTCTTGTTTTCATTGTTTAGAACATCCATGTTAAATAACATAGATTAGGACATTTTTTTAAAGAAAAAAAAATGAATAGCTAAAACATTTTTATATATTTTCATAGATGAGCTTTCATTCTATGGACTGCCATTGACTGGGGAAGTAAAGTCTTGGTGGCATAGTAGTTGGAATGCAGTACTACAGGCTAACTCTGCCCACTGCAATGAGTTCTATCCTGACCAGCTCAAGGTTGAGGCAGCCTTTCAAAGTTGGTAAAATGAAGATCCAGATTGTTGGGAGCAATATGCTAACTCTGTGAACCACTTAGAGAGAGCTGTAAAGCACTATCAAGTGGTCTTATAAGTCTAACTGCTATTGCTAATTAGCAAATCAGTTAATAAATGAGCCCATTGCCCAATTACACCATTCATGTTTAAAGAGGAAACTTAGCGAGCTACTAATAAGCAAAATACACTCAAACAAGGATGTGGCTAACACCAGGGGTGGGATTTTACCAGTTCGCACCTATTCACTAGAACTGGTTGTTAACTTTCTAAGCAGTTGGGAGAACCAGTTGTTAGAAGAAATTACTGGCCTAATCCTGTAAGGAAGGTAGGAAGGAAACATTCTGGTGTTGCTTACAGAAACTGTCTCTCTGTTAACCCTTATTACATTCTTGGCAGGACTAGACTTCCTGTCTCAGGAACTTCTCTGGAGTTTTTTCCCCCTCCTTTGCTGGTCCTTTGCTTGTGTGGAGTGACCATTCAAAGTTACAGTGGCACTGAAAAAAAGTGACTTATGACCATTTTTCACACTTACGACTGTTGCAGCATCCCCACAGTCATGAGAGGCCAGCAAGGAGATGCGTGCCTCGATGTGAGTGATATTGAGTTGGCCACACCCAGCCAATAACATGACCACCAAGCCATGTCCACCCAGTCACATGACCACCAAGCCATGCCCACAGAACCAGTTGTTAAAAATTTGAATCCCACCCCTGGCTAACACTGACCTGAAAGGAAGTGCTTCATTTTTTTACCCACCTGTATAAGACAGCTTCTTGTCTCACTTGGAACTCACTTCTTCCAGTGAGTGTTAAAGGAACCATCAGCATAAAAACTCCAAGTCTGTAGGACAGAAGACCACTAAACTTGTCTAGACAATGTCAAATGTTCAGTTCCGATGCTTGAAGGATTATTACAGGTGATTAATTAATGTCTTGCTGTGCCATTTGTAGTAATCCTTGATATTGCTCGCTTTGTTGGTTTCATCTTCCTATAACTTATTGCGTTAAGGTGGGAGTCTTGCAGAAATGACAGGAGTATAATTTTTCTGGCAGAAGGAACTGTCTAATTCAGCTAACTGAAACTGCAGAAGAGGACATTTGGTCCTTGCTTTTTAAAAAAAACCCTCTGTTTTTAGGAAGTCAAACACATTGCCTGGGGTTGTGAATAATCTGGGGCTGTGAGACTTACCTCGACATTTCTAATTTCAGGTTAAAAATAAAATAAAATAAAATATTTTGTGCCAATCTCCTTTTCTCATCAGACTTCCATCTTGGCTCTTTCAGGTATCAATTTCTTTACAAAGATATTTTTTTTCCTTTTTGCAACCTTGATTTAAATAGGATGCTTAGCAGAGACATGTATTTCTGGCATCCTGCTTAAAACTGTTAATATTTTCTCATTTATTTGTACCAGTGGCACTTTCTATGGTGACAAGTCCTTTTCTGAAGTGAGGTATTGGATTTAAATATAGTATTAACAATGTAACATCATTTAGGTACATTTGTTACCTATTTGTTTACTATTTTCAAGTATTTCCTGTATTTATAGATCTTCTGATGGAATACAGCCAGGGGTGGGATTCTACCTGTCAGACTGGTTCTATAGAACTGGTTGTTACGATTCTGCCCAGTTTGGAGAACCAGCAAATTCCACCACTGGCTGGCCCCTCCCCTCCCCGCCCACGCACTCTTTACCTGGCAAAACTTGCCTGCTAAGTTGCTATTTTTCCCTTTATTCCTTGACCATCAGCTGTTCTGCTGTGCCAGGAGATTAAATTAGTTAGAAGCAGGAAATCATTGGATTTCTTGTTTTCTAGCTAATCTAAAAGCAGACCTGAACCTTCCTTAGGACTGAAGCTTCAATTTTTCAGTGCAGACACAGGTAGCAGATGGCAGAATAGTAGCTCTCCAAGTGAATCTATGATTTTGTGAGCAATTCAATCTGCCTGCCTGCTTTGCCTGATTTTGGGTAAAAGTTGCTCTTTTTTACTAAAAAACATTCACCATTACATACATATTTACATACATGGTGTGTTGTGAGTTAATTTTGTGAGTTTGCGTGCAAGCAAATTTTATGTAACAGACTCAGGTAGCAGATGGTAGAAAGATAGATCTCTAAGTGAATCTAAGCAGCTCAATCTGCCTGCCTCCTTTGCCTGATTTGGGGTAAAAGTTTTTCTTTTTTAAATAAAAAATTCAATATTTACATAAATATTTATAATATAAGCCACACCCAGCCAGTCACGTGACCACCAAGCCACACCCAGTCAGCAAGCCACACCCAGACAGTCCCATGTCCACCAAGCCACACCCACAAATTAGGCCACGCCCACAGAACCGGTGGTTAAGAAATTTGAATCCCATCCCTGAATACAACCATAAGAGTATAAAATAGTAAGCAAGCATTCTCAGCAGATGTGAACATGGACAAGGATTTCCCTCAAATGTATAGCCTAAGAAATTTAGGGCTTCTTCCCCATTCTCTGTCAAGCCATATTTGGTCCTTAATTATTCCTTCCCCTACATAACCTTTCAGTAGTCTATTCCCATTTCTGTACAGGTAGTCCTCAACTCACAACAATTCATTTAATAATTGTTCAAAGTTACAAGGGCACTCAAAAAATTGACTTATGATCATTTTTTGCACTTGTGACTATTGTAGCATCCTAGTCCTGTGAGTTACACTCAGATGCTTGACAACTGGTTCATATTTATAATGGTTACAGTGTCCTGGGGTCATGTGATCACCTTTTGTATCCTTCTGACAAGCAAAGTCAGTGGTCAATGTCAATATCAGTGTTGTTAAGATTCACTTAACAAGTGTTACTAATTTAACAACTGCAGGGATTCACTTAACAAATGTGGCCAGAAAAATTGTAAAATGGATCAAAACAAACTCAACAAATTTCTCATTTAGCAACATAATTTTGGGGCTCAAATGTGGTCATAGGTCAAGGACTACCTATATTTAAGTAGGAACTCAAACTCCAAATTTCTGTAATTTCCTGTTCTTCTCTTCCCTTCTCAGTTGTGCTTTCCTTTGTATTGCAAGAAGCTTGGTTGTATTTTAATGTAAACTCTCAGGAATACTTAAGCAATTTTATATATTCTAGAAACTATAGGCATAAAGGAAAGATTATAGCTGTAATGGTGAAACATGATTATACTTTTAGAAATAATGTGGATAAAGTGGACACATGATTTAATTATATCAACATTCAGAGACTGTTCTGTTAACATTGACTGGCATTGGCCTCAGGACAGACAAAATGTTCTTTATTTTATTAAATTTAGAGAATAAAATTTCTACTTGAAATAATAGACTTGATTACTTGGAAGCATGCTCCATTTAACTGATTTCAGAGTAGATATGTTTAAGAGGTTATCATAGTTCAATAGTCTATCCATAGTTATGCCAAACCAATCTTATTTCATTCTTCAACACAGTGACATAATATACTTAGATTTCAGCAAGGCATTCGACAAAGTAGACCACAACCTATTTCTTGGTAAGCTAGAAAAAAGTGGGATAGATAGTATCACCATCAAATGGATTTGTAACTGGCTGACAAATCATACTCAATGAGTAGTCCTTAATGGTACAATATCTACATGGAGGGAAGTAAGCATTGGAGTACCACAAGGTTCAACCTTAGGCCCAGTACTCTTCTATATCTTCATAAATTACTTAGATGAGGGAATAGAAGGGGAACTTACAAAATTTGTGGATGATACTAAGCTGGCAGGTGTAGCCAACACCATAGATGATAGGCTCAAGATTAGATGGATCTAACAAAATGAAATTCAATGGAGAGAAAATTAAAGTCTTACACTTAGGCAAGAAAAGCCAAAAATACACATATAGACTGGGTGAAACCAGGCTTAATAGCAGTAGCTGTGAGAGGGATCTTGGAGTCTTAGTGGACAACAAATTAAATATAAGCCAACAGTGTATGATGGTAGCCAAAAAAAAATGCAATCCTAAATTGCATTAACAGAGAGATACAATCAAGATCAAGTGAGGTACTACTCTATAAAGCCTTAGGAAGACCACACCTAGAATACTGCATCCAGTTTTGGTCACTCCTCCACACTTTCCTGGTCTGGTCTAACTTATGACTGATAGCCTGTATTAGTAGGCACAATAGTGAACAATCTTGTCCCACTCCCTATTTTACAGTAAGAGTCAGGTGTCAGGACCAGTTGGCTTTTGTGTGTGGAATCTGTCTCTATGAGTGAGCCTGTTGTCCTTCACTTCATGCCAAAAGAAATGCAGCTTGAAACCTGCTGATATGTATGTTGGGTAGACTACATACAACATGCATAGCAGCAGGTTTCAAGTTGCAACTTTTTTGCATGAGGTGAAGGATAACAGGAATGAAGGACTTCATAGAAATGAGGCAAATGTAACTGCCAAATGAGAATACAAAAATAATAGTATACTTTACTTGCCTCTTGCTTTTATACTTGGACAGATTATTCTTCTACAGCACACCAACAGTCAAGATGTTTCATTTACATTATGCTCTTTTATATCTTTTTTATCAAAGGAGAGACTGTGAGACATATTTTACATGCCCGGTTAACATAGGGAAATAAAGGTTTTGCAAAATAAAGTTACCAGAAAGGAAGCACAAAACAGTTATCACAGCAAGCTAAATGTAGTAATTTAGGGTGGCATTGTTTTCCAAAAATGATGTGTGTCATGATGCCAAAGCTCTAATTCATTAGATACAAGAAACCTACATGACTGCATTATAAGTAATTTTAACACCTTCAACAGTATGGTGATAAGTAGTTCTCAGTTAACAATGATGAACTCTGTCACTAAGCAATGTGTTCATAAACCATAACCTCATTTGCCCACACAGGTGTTTCCAGCAGTTCTGGCAGTTCCAGTTGCTGTCATTAGGTGAATCCCACATGGTTATTAAACACAACATCACATGATCACCATTTGCAAACCTCCTGCTACTGACAGTATGCTGAGAGAGGGCTCTAAAGCACTATGAAGCGGTAAATAAGTCTAAGTGCTGTTGCTATTACATGCATCCCTGGAGTCACTATGAATGTTTTATTCAAGTACCAAAACAAGAACATCTGGAACTAGGCCAGAGAACTCTCAGATCCTCAAAGGAGCAAAATAGATTCAGACTTTGGCAGTTTCATAAATCTGATAAGGAATTGTACAGCAGTATAATTCAAGATGGAAATCCATTTCAGTGCAGCTTTGAGAAAGCTTTGGCCTTATCAAAAGAAATAGCATAACCTTGTAACCAAATTTATAAACTTGTAAAGAGACTGAATTTATTTAAAAAAGAAAGAAAAATTGCACATAAATATGAAAAAAAGGAGAGGAGCCACTATGCAGTAGTAAAGAAGCTATCCACCTCAAAAGGAACTGTTTCATATTAAAGAAGGAAGTCATTCTTTTAATTTATTTCACTGTTCATTTTGTAATGAAAAACAGCAGTAAATCATACTTCCAATGATCCCGATGAGAGATGAACTAGGAAAAGAGATCTACAATCAAGGGCAAGGCGATGAAGCCTTGAGGAGTAATGGGAAATATAACACCGTGAAAGAATAACAAGGTATACTTAGATGGATCTTTACATATACATTTAAATTTAAATACTAATGAGCGAACAGAGATTTTTTTGTTGGAATGTAGGCGTTCCAATAAGAAATGAATATGATTCAGTTGCAGACAAGGACGGCTCCTGCAACATTGCTGATCCACATTTCTTGATTTAGCACCTGCATCAAAGCAGCTGAAAAAACACCTTCCAAAGCCGGGAAAAAAATGTGCAATTAAAGCAGAAGAAGGAAATTTCTCCAGATCCAGAGCTCAACCTTCTTGCACTCCTCCAACCAGCTGTTCAGCAGACCAGAGGAACCAGGTGGTTAAGTGAGGGAGCTTTTTCTATGCTGCTTCCCTAGCTCACATCATTGCTCCTTCAAACCAAGCTGCCAAACAGCTGAACGGCATGCTGAGTGGAATTGTAGAGCAAAGTGAGAGAACCAGCTGTCTCTTATAACTTAGCTGGCTGACATGTTCTGTTTTCTCATTTTAATGTACGGACTACTCAGCAACTCTTTAAAGGGTTGTGGAGAACTGCTGGGTTCAAGAGCTGATAGATGAATTCAACTTTTTCCATTGGTGGGTGGGAGGAATGTCCATAGAAAAAGTGAGACTCAGGGAATGGGACATTCCAAAAGCATCTTGAGGTTGCCAGTCAGCGGTAGCACAGATGATGCTACCAAATTTGGTTAATGAAATAGTTTGCAAGAAAACAACCAAGCTCAGAGAGCACCACGGAGCCCTCATTTCAATCCTGTGCTACAAATAGTCTCCTTTATTGGTAGCACTCGGCCTTTGGTGTCAAACTCACGGCCTGTGGGCTGGATGCATCATGCGTTGGTCACACCCAGGCCAGGTTTAGCAAAGGGGAAAAAAGTCCTGATACATCACATGACACCACTGTGATGATGTCAGTTTGACACCCCTGCACTAGGCTATTCTCAACTCTTATGAGTTTGACACCCCTGCACTAGGCTATTCTCAACTCTTATGAGCCTCTTCCTGCTCCATCAGTAGTTGGTAAAATAAGTTAGAGTTCACACATTTTCAAACTGTGATGGGTATTTTCCCCCAGCCTGAGTGGGAAATCCCTACTTTAACACTGGAACGATCAATCAATCAATCAATCAATCAATCAATCAGAATGGAGTTGGAAGGAGTCTTCTAATCCAACCCCCCCTGCTCAAGCAGTCTCCCTGTCTCCTCCTCCCCTCCCAGGTGATTTTAAGCCAATCTAGACAAGTTGGTAACAAGGGCTGGAAATCCATTTGTTCTGAGTTTTCTTCAGTGAGTTTCTGCAAAAAGTAGCAAATGTGCTATTGAGAAGAAAAACAAAATGTTAGCCTCTCTCCCTATGCACATATAACGCCACTGCTCTGTGAGCTGCGCTGGTTCTCAGTAGGTTCTGGGGGTGATTCAAGGTACAGGTTTTCACGTACAAAGTCCTGCATGGCATAGAGTCAGGCTACAAGAGCCATGGTGGCACAGTGGTTAGAATGCAGCATTGCAGAATACTTCTGCTGACTGTCAGCTGCCAGCTGTTCAGCAGGTCAATTCCCACCGGCTCGAGGTTGACTCAGCCTTCCATCCTTCCGAGGTTGGTAAAATGAGGATCCAGATTATTGGTGGCAATATAAAATAGAATAGAATACTTTATTAGCCAAGTGTGATTGGACACACAAGGAATTTGTCTTGGTGTAAATACTCTCAGTATACATAAAAGAAAAGATACATTCATCAAGAGTCGAGAATCATAAGGTACGACACTTAATGATAGTCATAGGATACTGATTCTGTGAACTGCTTAGAAAGGGCTATAAAGCACTGTGAAGTGGGATATAAGTGTTATTGCTACTAGAAGAACTGTCTTTCTGCCATTATTTCCTTACAGGGTCATGTATATGAAAGGGGTGGTTTCTGAATTTACTAAATAAAAATAAAATAAATAAATATCTGTGCAACCCACAAGACCTAACAAAGGCCCTCTATTAAACAACGTTATCTTATTGGATCCAGCAGTTGTGCCTTCTCTGTGGCTTTACCTGCCTGGTGGAACAGCACCTCCTTTTGGAATGGCCCCAACCCCACTAACCTTTCACAAGATCTAAATGTAGCTGTTTTCCAAAACATTCTGGCCAAGTTAGGGACACAGTATTATATATATATCTTAAAAAAGCAAAGGTAGCCTTGCAGGTTTTACTTTGCTAGTTGTAGCCAACTTTAAAGGGTGGTTCTCATCTCCATTTCTGTAATCCATTGAATCAGAGCTATTCAAAGATGATTCTGCAATCATGTGGCCAGCATGACATCAGACCAACAGCACAGAGAGTATGGCAAAATACAGAATGCTGTCACCTTTTCACTAAAGTGGTACCTATTTATTTGCATTTTTACATGCTTTCGCACTGCTAGGTTAGCAGGACCTGGAGCAAGTGACAGGAGCTTTCTCTGTCACGCAGTAGTAGGACTTGAACCACCAGAGTATAGATCTCCTCCAGCATCTATTAAGCCACTGAGTCACCGGGCTTCCTTTGTGGGTGGGATTGTATTGTTTATCTTGGGTATCATGGGATATTATTTCTAACTGTTGGATTTTTAATATTTCTATGCCATCCAGAATTACTGCTGTGAAATGGGTCAGCATGTAAATTATTTAAATAAATCCATATAGGAATACTGTATGTGAATATGCTTGGGGACCCAGAACAAAATTGTAAACAAAGAAGGATCTGAATTCTCTCTCTTGACGAATGAAGTAATCAGGTGTTATTGGTATTAATTGCTGTTTAGCCCTCTGGAAGCAAGCTTCTAAAACAGAAGTGCCAAACTCAAGGCCCGTGGGCTGGATCCAGCCTGCATGGTGCTTAGGTCTGGTTTATGGGACCACCCTGGAAACAGTGAAGGACCGGCCTGTGGTGCCTCTTCCAGCAATGACAGAGCTTGGGGAGGCTGCACACGGCCTCCTGTAGCCCTCTGCCAGCAAAAACGGAACTCGCATGTGGCCTCTCTGAGCTCCATTTTCATTGGCAGAGGGCTGTAGAGGGCCAAAAACAGAGCCTCAATGAGTGATGTTGAGCTGGCCATGCCCCACCCCCCAGCCATGCCCCTCCTGAGGTCAAACAAAACCCTAATGTGGCCTTCAATGAAATTGAGTCTGACACCCTTATTCTAAAGGCACCTTAAATATGAGAATACTTTGATGATATCACATCCTAATATTTTAATAATAGGAAGATTGTAGATCATGGCATCTTCTGATCAACTGCTTGAAGCCGCTGCAGAAAAAAATAAATGACAGTGATTTATGGAAATTCTTCTCTACCTGGACATTATCAGTGTGATACTTGCTATAGGAATAGCACCATAAAGCATTCTTTTGCCCTCAGCTAAAGTCTCATCAACTAGCAGGAATGGGGGAAAAAAGGTTTAAGCTTCTCTTGCAAGATGACAAGAGAAAATGCTGTCAGTTCAATAACATATAAACACATATTTGCCAGTGTCGTGGCTTTTTTTCCCCTTCACTTTCTAATGAGGTGCCTAATTTCTCCATCAGGAGATATTGTGTCTTTTGATACTTCATAATCCATATACAAGGGAGAAGATTATATGAAATTGGGCAATTTGGTGTGTTTTTATTGATACAGTTTTTGTAATCAGGAAATGCTTGAGATAGATGCTGTTTTTCTATTAGGACTAACTGAAATGTGTTGTGCTGGAATAGCCTTCTGAAAATAAAAGTGTCCATCAGAAGAAACGGCATTATGTTGTCCTGTCAAAATAGTAATCTGTTCTTAAGAAAAAGAAATCTGACATGAAAACAGCCATGGCTATGTCCTTAACATACAGAATGATTAAAAAACACAGAGCTGGAAAATAGTTGTTAACTCTTAGATCTTATGGTTGACTTCCAGCCAATCAGTTTTTCTATTTCCTAGATGAAAACTTTTCTGGGAAAAAAAGTGCAATGATTCCATCACATAGCATAAATAACCCTTTGTCTTCATTGCAGAGGATGGTGGGAAGATTACAGATTTTCTAATTCAGTTTTCTAACCTTGTACCATCAATGATAAGAGGTTTTGGAGACTAAATTGTAGAATGAATGGTTAGAAGCACGAGGAAGGTCTAGTCTAACAAAGAGAAAGCTTTGGGGTGACAGATTGATACTTTAGAATTATAAACTACCTGGAGTCACCTGATTGAGTTGGGCAACTGTAGAAATTGAGTAAATAGATAAATAAGGCATTATATCATCTTAGCCAATTTTCCCATCACTTTATCCTATAATTAATAGAAAAGAAAATTGATTCACATAAGTCTTTTCTGCCCAAAGACTAATCCTGATTTGGTGACAGGGATTAGTTTCTGGATATTTTGTCCCTAAATCTATGGATCAAGCAGAAATGTAAAATTTCCAGATCTGCTTATTCATGGATAAAGCAATGGGTACCAGAAGCATCTTATGTGTATGCTGTGTCACTTTGGATAAATAAATCTATATTTCAAACAACTTTGTGTATGTGTGTGACTGACTGTGTTTAGTGTGCCTAAAAGACAACCTCAAGATTTTCTCTGCCTGCTCTTCAGATATGCAATTAACATATTGCTATATTTTTTCTTTCTCATGTAGATAGGAGTCTTTTGAGAAAAATGAAGCAAAATTGCAAAGAACTATGCAATGGAATATTCCTCAGATATCAGACTAGGGACCAGTTTTGTTGAGCATTTTCATTAACAACCCTGAACATAGAATGAAAGTTTGCTGATAACATTTATGAATAACTTTGTTATCACTGCAAAGCATTATAAATATCACTGGGCATAGCATAGTAATACCACAAGATTTGGATTCTATATTCTAAATGGAACAAAATGCAAGAGTCATATAAATATGATGGAAGTAAACTAAATATTTGGAGGAATATATTTGGAATTATGTATATGAGGATAAATAAAAGTCCTCATCTTATAAAAGGAGTCAGTTTGGTAGTGGTTAAAGCAACAGGCTAGAAACCAGGAGACTGTGAGTTCTAGTACTACTTTAAGTGCAAAGCCAGTTGGGGGACCTTGGGCCAGTCACTCTCTCTTAGGTCTAGGAATCAGGCAATGGTAAAAACCTTGGCAAGAAAACTGCTGGGATTTGTCGGTCTCAGAGAAAAGGACATGACTGAACAGAAGAAAAATAATAATAATGTTATAAGGTGGTTATTTCTAATGTACTAGCAGCAACTATATACAGTTACTCTTTGTGAATTATTCACAAAGAGCGATAATATACAATAAATCCCCATTGCGAGAGGTAAATATTCTTTTCTATTTCTCTAAATTTTACATTGTAATGTAAGTTTTAATCATTGTTAAATAAAAATGCAGGTAGCCATTGAAAAATCTCGCTCCCTCCCCCCGCCCTCTCTCCTGGCATGGGAAGTTGAAGGGAAATCCCAAGAAGATAATAGTCAAGCACTTCTATATTAGGACAAGAAAACTGAATGGCTTTGTCCATTAATTCATTAGGATTCAATTTGAAGGAGCGGTTCCCTTTGGATACAGGCCGCAGACAGGACACTACAGTATATAAAATATAGACTGGCAGTCATTTCTCCGTAAGCCAGATCCTAGACTTATAAGCACATGGTTTCCCTTCTCTTATTCTGCCCATACATCCTTATCCTGAAGATGTATACTATATGCACGAAACACACCTTTTCTCTTTTCTTCTTAAAAACCTTTTGTCCTTAAAACTCACTCCCTTCCCATCAATTCCCTTGTAATGTCTGGGTGAACAGATGAATATTTTATTTTGTTCTTTAAAAAAAAATGTCCATCTGTGAAAATGGCAAGAGAAATTTTTTAATAAAATGCGAATGCAAGTGAAAGCATCCCTGACTGATTTCGCAATCCACAGAAAAGACTTCGAATGCTTAGCTTTAAAAATCTGCTTTTAGCTCTTTACATATGCTGCCAGGTCTCTGGTACTACGTGAGGTCTTTTTGTCTTATATATTCACACACATAATGGCCACATGGCAGTGAAGGACCATATGGCTGGGACTGTGTGAAATGTTTGTCAAATACATACATACATACATATATATATATATATATATATATATATATATATATATATATATATATATATATATATATATATGAAATATATATATAAATACCCAAACAAAGCTGAATATTTTATACACACACACACACACACACACACACACACACGTATATATACTATATGTATGTATATATATATATGTATATGTATATATTTTCACCATTCTTCTGTGTTCATATGATGGATAAGGAGCCATGGTGGAACAGTGATTAAAGAGCAGTATTGCATGCAAACTCTGCCCCCAGTCTGGAAGTTCAATCCTGACCATCTCAAGGTTGATTCAGCTTTCCATCCATCCAAGGTCAGTAAAATGAAGAGCCAGGTTGTTAGGGTCAATATGTGATTAATGCTTGCATTGTAAACCAATCATAGAGTAATGTAAAGCACTATGGGGCATTATATAAGTCTTATTGCTATTGCTATAACTACTGGACTAGGAGCAGATAGATCATGCTAATCACAGACACTCAGTGAATGACTCTGGGGCAGCCATTTTAAAAGCAAAAGCAAGTAGCACTGTGAACTCCGGAGGAAAAGTTCAGATATACCTTTATCAAATAAATATATGTATCTGCTTTCCTCCTATATATTCTATCAGATAGATTCATCTGGTAGAGTCTATCTATAAGTGAAACCATGCATGGGAGAATATTAGTGAGGCTTCCACGTATGTTCCTGCTGTCTGCCCATTTTGGCCTTAACAAAAGAAATATCATAACCTTCAGCAACAGAGTGGTCAGTGCCTGGAACACCCTCACAGCTTCAACCTCAAACTGTCTACCATGGATCTCACCCCATTCTTAAGAGGTCCTTAAAGGAGGCGTGCATAAGCGCACCAGCATGCCTACCATCCCTGTCTCACTGTCCCCATTTATCTGTATTTACTCGCTTTGTTCTTGTTTATGTTCATACTTATACTTGTTATCTTGTACATCTTTGACAAACAAACAAATAAAATAAAAAATACAAAATATTCCAAGTGATTGTGTTTTTTTTTAATTTGTTCATGGTTTTATCTTGTTTTACTTTTTAATACTGTATCATCGTCATCATCATCATGTTTTTAATTTTTGGTTTTCATTTTTTAATAAAATCTTTAAAAGCACTAAGAACATGTGCATGGCAGTCATATATTTTAAATCAGCATTGGGAAGAGGGCAAGATTAGGAGGGAATGTATTATTTTCATCTTAAACAATTCAAACATAATGCTTTTATTTCTCAGCGATTGAATATTTTTAATGGTTGAAGTTTTCCACATATTGTATCATTTCAGAAGCGGGCAAGATTTCAATTTTCAGCTTTTCAAGTAGACACTTAGGGGACACACAACTCTATATGCTGTCTTATGTACCTAATTTTGATTCTCCTCCTCCATCTTTTAAATTGCTTGTGGATTTCCCAAGGAATTTCTGACTTATAGATTACTTGAAAATTTCTGTATATTTCACAAAATATGCCAAGTGGCGCAGCTATCGAATCAAGTAGAGTGCCTGAGAGGGTAAAAAAAAAAAAAAACACTGTTAAGTGAAGAATTTGATTGGAAAAGTTTTCTTTTGAGGGAAAAAGCAGAAATGTGCTGTACATCAAAGTCAGGAACCTAGCCTTTCCAGACTGAACTATTTGCATGGATTAGAAATTGCCAGCTTTGTTTTGCCCTCCAGCTCTGTAGCTCATATTAAATTTGGTATTTTGCCCTTTATTTTAAACCAAATTAGTTTGCCAAGTGCTATGAATTGTTGCATCCTGTCATTAAGATCCCCAGGACCTTTTCGTGGCAATGCTAACCCTCTTAACCAGGCTGAGCAAAAATCAACATCTCATTTTTATGCCAATTTGACGTAGAGCTGTCATTTATTCTACTTGCATCCTGTTTTGGATGGAGAAAAATTGCTCGCTGAGGGATTCAAGCTGGTTAGCTTTCAGTATCTATCTTGTAGATGAATGTCAGAGACAGCGTGTGGATCCAGAAATTATTTCCTCCATTGTTGTATTAGTTACTGACCCTGAAGTTTCTATTGCCTTCCAGGATCTAGCTAGCTTTGCTCGTTTCTTTGAAATACTGGCAGTTTTCTTTTTCAAGATGCATGGGGTGTATTTTTCACATGCTTTTTGCTTGGGACACATGCTGCCTTGTCCACAAGTCTTATTTACCTGCATGGAACTGAATCATGCTTTATTTTATAAGCCCAATTGCCTATATGACACACATCAAATAATAAATTAAATACTCGGGCTATGTAGCTGAGCAGATTCCATCTCCAAAGGGGGCTTGCAAGATGGAAGGAGGAACACACCTGATTGTAACATTTCAAAGTAGTTGTGTTTCCTTGGGCTATGGAAACAGGTGTTACTTTCCATTCCTGTCTGGAGGAGTTGGAACTCTGCCAAGTAGCAGAAAAAACAATTGCTACCAACCTGCCTTCCATTGAGGACCTGTATATTGCATGACTCAAAAAGATGGCTGTGAAAATATCTACAGACCCCTCACATCCTGGACAGAAATTGTTTCAACTTCTACCCTCAAAACGACGCTATAGAGCACTGCATACCGGAACAACTAGACACAAGGACAGTTTTTTCCTGAACGCCATCACTCTGCTAAACAAATAATTCCCTCAACACTATTCAACTATTTACAAAGTCTGCATTTCTATTACTATTAATCCTCCCATCACTCCTATCACCCATCCCCTCCCACTTGTGAATGTATGACTGTAACCTTGTTGCTTGCATCCTAACGATTTTTATTGACTGTTTCCTAGCATGATTTAATTGCGATTGTACCCTATGACTATTATTAAGTGTTGTACCTTATGATTCTTGACTCTTGACAAATGTATCTTTTCTTTTATGTATACCGAGAGCATTTACACCAAGACAAATTCCTTGTGTGTCCAATCACATTTGGCCAATAAAGAATTCTATTCTATTCAATTAAGTATATAGGCTAGGTTTGTGCAACACCTGGAAACCCACAGTTTAGCCATGAGGATTTTAGCTCAGCATATCAGAGGTAGCCCTTGACTTATAATCATTCATTTAGTGATTGTTCAAAGTTACAATGATCTGGAAAAAAGTGATTTATGACTATTTTTTCACACTTATGCCCATTGCAGCATCCCCATGGTCACGTGATCAAAATTAAGATGCAGGACAACTGATTCATATTTGTGATGGTTGCAGTCCTGGGGTCATGTGATCCGCTTTTGTGACCTTCTGACAAGCAAAGTCAATGAAAAAGCTGGATTCACTTAACAACTGTGTGACTAACTTAACAACTGCAGTGATTCACTTAACAACAGGGGCAAGAAAGGACATAAAATGGGACAAAACTCACTTAACAAATCTCTCACTTAGGCACAGAAATTTTGGGCTCAGTTGTGGTTGTAAGTCATGAACTATATTTATGTGAATCCTGAAATTTGAGCTCTCCGTGGTCCTAATGTCTCTGACATCCATTTACAATGCTAACGGAAGAGAACACAGTATTTGTAACTCAGGGTTGAACTGTGGGGTCCTTGGTGCTCTCTGAGCTTGGCTCTTTTCTTGCAGACATTCTATTACCCAACGAAGTAATTTGTTACCTAGTTGGGTAATAAAATGTCTGCAAGCAAATAAGCAAGCTCTTGGCAATACCAATCCTTAGGCAGAATCCTTTGTTCTCTAACTGGTTGTTTCATTGGTAGTTCAAATGAAAAAAAAACTATTTGTGCACCTTTTTTAATTCTTGTGCACATCCTTTATGGTTTATTTTGTAATTCCTCCATTTTTCAATACATTCAATAAAATTCTATAAATGTTGTATTAAAAACCATGTCCCACTGAGTGCAGTAAAATTCCCAAGAAAGCACATACAGAAGTGCAGTCATTTAAAATCCCATATAATGGGCTTCTGTATAGCTCCATTTAATAGATTTTTGAGACCTGAAAGTACTTGACTTTTATGCTGCCAAGCTTTCATACCAGAGCCTTATTTGGTTGGGTGTCATGGAAGTGTTTCTAGGCTGAATCTTTATTTTAAAGATTATCCCTTATTTCAGGATGCCATCACTCCATGAAAGGCAAATATATGTGCTTAATTTTGGAACACTCCAGCTAGTGTTACATTTCATAAAACAACCACACTAGCTCAATTGTAGCCTTTATTGTTGGAATTTCAATGAGGCAAATTTGGGACCATGCAAAGCGTTGTCTTTTTGGAACCCATTATTTCTGCTGAGATATTTGTCACCAGGCTAAGTTTCAAAAAATTGCCTCTAACAGCTACTCTCAGTGTTCCATTAAAGGGGAGAGAGGGAGAGAGGGGGGGAGGAGGGAGAGAGAGGGAGAGAGGGAGAGAGGGAGAGAGAGAGAGAGGGAGAGAAGGAGAGAGGGAGAGAGGGAGAGAGGGAGAGGGAGAGAGAGAGGGAGAGAGAGAGGGAGAGTGTGTGTTATGGAGCTAAAAAAACTTGACCTACGTGGTAAAAATTGCACAGACTGGCTCTTTGTAGAACAATTATTGCTCAGGTCTCTATCTTACTCCTAAATGAGTCTGCAATTAAAAAAAGAACAGCAGGTAATTTGTTAGACTCTCCCAGCATCTTCTGCTACACATCTTCAAATTGTTGCACCTTGAAGGATAATGAGGAAGAAGCTACTGAGCCATTAAGCTCAGTCTTGCAATGACAAGGCTGATCTTGGGTGGGACCATGGTATCAATGAAGATATGACCAGAACTCCCACCATCTCTGACTAAAAGAGCCAATGCTTTGGAACTGAAGTTCAGCAATATCCACCAGATCTCTACTCTGCATCATAGGCTCTATTTTCAGCAGCCACCATTCATCTTTTGGGGTGGTGGTTAATAATATAGCTCAATTTCCGGTCACTTCCTCCTGTGGGAAGGACAAAAAAATGTTCCATGATTCCCTGTCAGTAAAAGAGCCCAAGCCAGAAAAGCACCCTCTCTATTGATCATAGAGATTTCTTAGACCTGGCTATTGATGAGTCTAGATGCATGGTTCTGGTCTATATTATCATATAATCAAACAAATTTCTCTTAGGCTAATTGGCATAGCTTGCCTGGACCACGGGGAGACTGTGCTCCTCTATAACACAGGTGTCAAACTCAAGGCCCAGAGGCCAGATCCGGACCATGGGGTGCTTAGAACTGGCCTGCGGGGCTGCCCTGCAGACAGCAAAGGACTGTAGAGGGTTGCAGGAGGCCATCACGCCAAAAACAGAGCTTGCGAGGGCAGCAGGCAGCCCTCCCCAGCTCGATTTTCACTGGCAGAGGGTTTCGGCAGGCTGTCGCAGCCAAAAATGGAGCTCAGAAGCCCGTTTTCACTGGCAGAGCATTCGGACCACCACTGGCACCCATCTCTAGCACAAATGATGTTGAGCTGGCCACACTCACCCCAGCCACTTCCTCCCCCACCCCCATGGTCAAACACAACCCTGATGCGGTCCTCACTGAAATTGAGTTTGACACCCCTGCTCCATAACATGGGTGTCAAATTCACAGTGCCACGTTGCTGTCGCGTGATGTATTGCGATGGTTTTCCTCTTTGCAGACCTGGGTGAGCATGGCCTGCATGTGATGCCTCCATCCCATGGGCCACCAGTTTGACATTCCTGCTCTATAACAAACTTGCACAGTGCATTCCTGTGGAGGAAACTTAGTTTCATTATTGTGGAAAAAGGAACGGCAGAACTTGAGGATGGAGTGAAAAGGGGAATCAGCTTAGAATCCCTACATAGCCACAAGTGAACTAAATCCAATCCCCTCTGAGTGCTGCCGACTCTTTATCTAACTCTAACAAAGTATGGGGTGTTAATTGAGAAGATTCCTGCACAGAGGCTCTTAGCAATAAATTAGCCTAATTGAACCTCAATGTATGAACCTAGTCTTTTGCATCTGACAATTATGGCAGTTTCTATCCTATATCCCCATGCTCAGAAAACAGGATCTGGCTCTTCTATATTATCAAGGTTATCACAGAAATGAAATCAACTGAAGGGAGGGGAAGGAATAAGTGCACCATTTTCTGCCAATAAATGGGATGGAGGGGAATCCCATAGTGGCCATGTGACATGAACTACATTTCCCAGGATACCTTTACTACATTTACCAAGATGCATTCCCTTAAGGGAACAGCTCATAATTCCTAAGTAACTATCCAATTCCCATAGACTGGCTGGGACAGCACACTCCCCGCCTGGAACTGTAAATTCCACTATTAAAAGAAGAAAGAAAAAAATTAACTATAAACTAAGATAAGCAGTAGACAGTAATAGTAACTGAATAGCGCATAACTATATAACTAAGATAAACAGTTAGCTATATAACTAAGAAAAAACAGTAAACATTAATAAAGCATCAAACGAAGCAAAGCATGCAAAGCTTGAGGTTCAATCTTCAAGTTCGGCCTCTTGGTGCAAGTCTGCTGGTCACTTCTTGTAGCCTTTTAGGGTGTACAGGTACTCTTGGTGGCAAAGGTGAAAGTCTGCTGGTCGCTTCCGGTGGCCTTTTAGGTTTGGAATGTCATTCTTGTTTTCGATGGTGCTAAAGGGCGTCGAAAGGCTGTTGGAATGGATGATGCTAAGGCATTTGCCTGGGTTGGAGCCTGCATCCAATTGACACTGACAATTCCTATGATTCCCCCATCCTAGTGGAGATTTGATGGCATGCCCTCTCTATGGACATGCATGCTGCTGGTCTTCCGGTTTCCAGCACGCAGACGCCCGCCCACATAGACCAGCTGGCCAGTGTGCATGTGCACGCCGGAAACCCAAAGATCAGCTGACCAGTGTATGCATGGGCACTGGCAAGTTGGTCTTCTGGTTTCCGGTGCTCTGGTGCACGCAAAGACCACACCGAAAACCTGAAGACCAGCTGGCCAGTGTGTGCATTTGTACCTGCACACTGGCCAGGTGGTCTTCGGGTTTCTGGTGCTCCGGTGCATATGGGCTTGTGCTCTAGTTGGGTACTTGTTGCTGAAAAGGTGTGCCATCACTGCCATAGGTAATGGGAAATCTCTAGGCAATTTTAAAACAGCCTAAAGCCTAGTATTTTGTCCAAGAAAAGTTCTTTCATTAGTCTGACTATTGAACAATTTGAGAACTGAAAGATGTGAACCAAAAATGAATCAATGTAATTTTCCCACCAAAGAAAAAGAGTAGCTTAATAACACCGAGCTGTTATGTCTGAGCAGACACAAGCAGCAGAGTGATGGTTGTGTGTCAGCATCTGACAAGATGAAGATGCGGTAGAAAGATTATATATTACTTTGTAGATGGCTTTCTGTTAACTGGTTCTTATGAAACTGTGTCAAGCTTCATTCCTATTCCCTCTCTCTCTCTCTCTCCACCCATCTCTTTGGTATGTCATTGGAGGAGGAAAGCATCTTTTCCTGCATCTTTTGTTTTCATAAAATGTGACATGGTGACAACATACAAACTGTGCTGTGCTTAATTGCATGGTGCCAAATGTATTTAAGTTGAAATGTGAAAATTAAAAGCAATAAATATGTGCTAAAATGGTTAATCGATCCATCCATCCATCTGATAGGTCTCACATCCCACAATATCCATCCAAATTAGACTATTTTACATTTCCTTGAAGAAATTAAGCACATACAGATGGGTAAAATTAAAATGCACCTTTTTTTCCAGCTGTTTGGTTGTAACTTATACATCCATGGCAGTGGTGGGATTCAAATAATTTAACAACCGGGTCTCTGCCCTAATGATTTCTTCCAACAACCAGTTCACCAAACTGCTCAGAAAGTTAACAGCCAGTTCTCCCAAACTAGTGCGAACTGGCTGAATCCCACCACTGATCCATGGACAGCCCAGCTAGAGTACTGAGCTATAAAAAAAAAACTTTCATATTGTTCTGTGCTTGATGAAGTGTTAAGTGAGTGAACCAAAGACTCAAAACCAGAATCTCACTGTTTAAGGCAAAGAACGACATTAGAAAGCAGTATTTCCAGTTACCAGGGGTGGTTTCTACCGGTTCTGTCCACTTCTGTAGAACCGGTAGCTCTGAAGAGCAGCAGACATAGAATCGGTTCTATGTCTGCTGATGTTTTTGCCCACCCACCCACCTGGGCTTTTACCTGATCTTTATTTCCTGATTTTTCAACTTCAACTGCCAAACGAGGCACAGCTGCAGTTAGAAAAGCAAGAAAAGAGGGCTGTTTCAAAGGCTGCTTCTCCACACGCAGCATGCTGATGATGATTTACAGGCGTGTGGCTCACAGCCTGCAGGGAAGCTCGTAAATCCCGAACTGGTATTTAACCCTGTCGTATCCCAGCCCTGCCAGTTACACTTGAAGGCTTTTCCTTTAGCATTGCTATTGGGGATGATGATCCAATCCTGCTTTGGATTTTAGGGCCCTGAGGTTTGGAATATTTTCTGATAATATCACCATGGTAGAAGAATCAGGGTTATTGGTTAATTACAGGGAGATGAAAGTATGACCTTGGGGAAATCATAATTACAATGTCGTATTTGCATACTATATTTGGTAAGGAAAAGAGATTACCATCTTGTGCTTGTTTTCTCTTCTGGTTGGTCTCCCACTCAGATGAAATTTGGCCACATTATTGCCTATCTATCTATCTATCTATCTATCTATCTATCTATCTATCATCTATCTATTTGCTATCATCTACCTTTAACCTATTTATCTTTTCTCCCTCTCTCTTTCTTTCTCGCTCTCCTCCTCCCCTTCCCACTCCCCCTCCAAAATATCCCCAGTCATTTTTCTCTTGCTTTCAAAAGCCCTTGTGAATTGTGATGATGAATTGATTTAATAGTAATCATTTTGAGTAACTTTTTATGATAGCTACAGGCATGGTGGCATTCTGCTATGGCAGGTTGATTGTAAGATGGAAAATAAGTTCAATTATATTTTAGGGACCACCTATCTCATTCTCAGAGCTATCTTTGACCTGTAAGTGCTGCTGTTCAGAACCAGGCCAACAGCAGGATTTCTATCACCCATTATTTGATTGTAGTAGAGACAGTTGACTTGATGGGCATAACTAAAACATAGGTCTAAGATCTGGAGGCTGTGAGATTCTTCCAAATATGTCCTTGGGTATTTGGCACAGGATCAGAGAAGACCCAAAGGGAGTTGGTGAAACCTGTAAGAATGATTTTTTGTCACAAGGCTTCCTGTTCATTGAAATGCCAACCGCTTTAAATTTTGTTCTGGGTGCTTGAGATAGTGCTCTTATATTTTGCGTTTGATGAGAAGGAACTATGGATAGATTGGGTTGATCCATAGCCTAGGAAGTTTCTGCAGAAAGGAAGTCAAGGCCCTCTGGAATCTGCAATCTCTCTATATAAAAGCGAAATACCACTCACGCATCATCACAAAATCTCCAGAACTGTAAAGCCTATAAACTTGAAATTTGGCACGTATGTTCCTCTTGGCTTCTAGATGCTCACTAAGAAAGGATTTTTCAAAATGAGCATCAGAGAATTAGTATTTTGTATATTACTATTAACATGCTCTGATGCTAAGGAGTTCCACTCCCCCTCCCCACCTGAAAAGAAATCTGTTCCAAATGCAAAACACAAGCAGAGGAGAGGACTTCCAGTTTCAGTTTTAGCTTCACAAGCAGCAACCAGCTTTACTACAGAACGGTTGAGCTAAGCCACGCCCAGGCTCCTTGCTGTCTCCTTCTTGCTCACACAGCAAATACTGCTTCAGTTTCCAAAACAGCCCTCAACTCTCTCACACAGCAGATGAATACCAATGGATGCTGGTAGGCAGAGTCACAATTTTTTTCCTCATTTCCTTCCCCCAAAAGTAAGCCTGATCACATAGTTTCATAGTGAAGCATGGGTTTAGAGCTAGTGCCTTAATATTTTCAAGGTGGAAGGTGGGATGAAGCATGGCACTTCTTCATATAAAGCACTATAAAAGGGTGAAAATGTCATTGCAGCATTTCCTTTGGAGAGAGGCTGAATTTTTAACAGGTGATTAATAGGCCAGATTTTCCAAGAGAAAAGGAAGTCCTAAGACCTTATGGGAACATGGAAAGGCAGCGTTGATTTCAAATCATACATCACTTGCATGTGAAAGAGGCCATGACTGTCATTAATAGCTTTATTGGGAAGGATAATTAAAGCCTAAGCGAAACACAATAGCTAATTCCTGATTCTTGTTTATGCAGATTCTCCGTTCAGAACCAACTGCAGCTCAATGACAGTTTAATGTAAACATTTTCTGCCTGTTCCGTTGCCAAAGGCTGTTTATCAGGCAGTTGCACTTTGCAAATCAAGATGTGGGCTTTGATTTCTGAACACTTTTGGCACAAAAAAAAAATTATCTGATCCCCCGCAAAGGTCTTTCTGACACCAGGCAGTGATGCTTTTACCTTGTGGAGTGACCATGAGAACCATCCACCAATGGAACAGTTTGCCCTCAGAAGTTGTGAGAGTGCCATCATTTGAGAATTTGAAGAAGAAATTGGACTCCCATCTGTCAGAAATGGTGTTGGATCTCCTGCTTGGGCAGGGGTTTGGACTAGAAGACCTACAAGGTCCCTTCCAACTCTGATTATCTATTATCTGAGTGTGGGATATTTTTAATTTTATTCTGGTTCATATTTTACTCTTTCAGTCTATCTGTCTCCCCCCCTTCTCCCTCTCCCTCTCCCTCTCTCTCCCTCTCTCTCTCTTATTTTTATTGTATTCATTAGACTATCGTGCCTGAGGTATTTTAAGCAGTCTTGAAGGGTACATTAAAGCAGTAATATATAATAAAGTAAGTTATTGTATGGAATGAGTTCTCAGCTCCTATCCCTTGTAATGATGGTATGAATGTTTCTCAGTGACAGTTTTAGACTACATGAAAGGATACCTTCAGTCCTTTCCCAACTATAGTTATGGTACCTTGTAGTGAATGTTGACCACTCCACTGATGATGTAACTGATCATTATGTCCCAAAAGTGCTTTTTCAAGAGGCAACTAGACTTTCTGGTTTTTCTTTAAAGACATTTCACTTCTCATCTAAGAAGCTTTTTCAGCTTTCTGATGCTTCTTGGATGAAAAGCAAAACATCTTCAAAGAAAAACCAGAAAGTCCAGTTGCCTCTTGAAAAAGCACCTTTGGGACAACCATGACCTGGATGACTGAAAATCTCCATAGACATTTAACTGATCAATAGTTGGGACCTGCTCAGGCCAAATGTTGGCCATTGTTGACCGTTGTAGACATTCCTCCTCTCCTTCTGTCATAGCAACTGGGAAAGAGAGTTGGGTTATTGGTCCACACGCACTGGTTCTACAAGTTTTCCATTTTTCCATTACAGGTTTTCCACTAAGAAGGGTTTCTAGTGTTTTTATTAGTTTCCTTTTATATTGTTTCATATTGTTTTATTGTTTTCCTACATATTCATGTCCTTTTAGTCTCTCCATGGGCTACTTCTCAGCCACAGACATTTATGACAGCACTGCTACCTGTGTTTCCCCAAAAATAAGACCGGGTCTTATATCAATTTTTGTTTCAAAAGCCGCATTAGGGCTTATTTTCAGGTTAGGTCCTATCTTGGAGAAAATATGGTACTAAATGCATCCGTCTGGCTGCCAATCTTAACTGGGGCTTATGTTTGGGGTAGGGCTTATATTACGAGCATCCTCAAAACTCATGCTAGGGCTTATTTTCTGGATGGGTCTTATTTTTGGGGAGACAGGATATTTCTTGCAGCCTTTGTTAGCAATCAGCCTCTCCTGCTTCACTAGATTCCCTTCCTCGCCCACCCTGCCCTGGACCAAAGCTATTTTTGGACACAGATTTAGTACTTTTTCAGAAGAACAATTAGACTTTTGTTCAGAAATAGCCCAGCTGAGAAATAATACCTGCTTCCTGTTAATTGGGCAGCTTGATGTTCTAAATACCTGCTACATTTATCCAGGCCTTAATATCTGACCACAGATTAGAGACAGGGAAGGGTGGCTCTTTTTCCCACCACAGGTGTTGCTCAATGGGAGGGGAAATGAAGCCAGAGGAATCCACCAATCGTTTTCCTTTATTTGTCATGCATTAAAACTGTGATTTATCAATCACTGGCCTGCTTATTGAGACTAAATGGAGATCAGCAAAAAAGGAGAATGCAACTTCTGCCAGGTCAAATACTGGAGCATCCACTTTCACATGGTCAAACGGCTAGGGCCTATCAATCCTATGTATTGATTGCCCTGAGTGAGGAAGCGTGTGAATTAGAAAAAAAGTAAGCTAAGGCTCCACATAGGAATGGGCCTCTTTACAATGGAACTGCATGTGAAAGAAAACTATTTGAATGTAAACCATTTGCCAAGCCCTTGCTGACTGCCTTACAAATGATAATATAAAAATCAAACATGACACTCTACCTGTAGGACTCGACTTTGACAGATGGAGCTGTGTTTAAATAGCTTCTTGTTGCCACTTCCAATCAGGGAAAATACACAAAAACAAAATCCCAAAGGGGAAAGAAAAGTGTTTTGATCTGGTAACAAGCTGGAAGAGGGATAAGAGCAAAGAGCAGACCGAATCCAGTTCCTTTCCTGTAGAATCAGTATAAAAAGGGCTTCTGAGAAACAAGAGATTAATGAGTATCTAGAGTGGTGAGGCGAATAAGAAAATGGATTCTATCTATGCCAATAAAGAGCAAAAACTTCATTGCGTGCACAGTCTGTGCTATACAAAGGGGCTAGACCGGGTTTTGGCCTTTTAGGGAGATTTTCTTTCTCCCTGCAAAATTGTTCACAGACCCCAACAGCTGTGTTTCAGGGATGAAGATCAAACAAATGTCTAAAAAGACAGGGGAAAACAATGGGGATTCTCAATCATCAAGGTCACGGATGTCCCAAACAGTTTTTTTCCATTGAAAAAGATTTGCTTTCCATCCAAGAAGCTTCTTCAATTCTAGAAGCGAAATGTTTTCAGGGAAACCAAGAAAGTCCAATTGCCTTTTTGGAAGAAGATGGTGATAATAACAGTTTTCACTGAAGATTCCCTCCCTTTTTTTTTTCTTTTTCTATTTTTCCCCCTTGTTATGCTTATCAATAAAGGTTTGAGGTTGTGTTGCTCCCTTAAGACTGTTGTATTTATTTCTACTTGTCTTTGTTGATTAGTTTAGCATAATAAAATGAAATTTAAAATGTAACACACTATGAATTTCTGTTATGCACCTGCTTTCCGGAATTAGAAAGCCTATTATGTGCAACAATCAAAGCAAGGGGAGAGAAGAGGAAAAGATGGTTGTTGTTGTTTTGTTTGTATCTACCATCCTACACCCATGAAAGTTTTGTAGCAAACATTAGATTATTAGCTCCATTAAAAAAAGGGAGTGAAAGGAAAGTTTTGCTGCACTGTGGCCTGGGAGAAATTTGACAGAAATCCAAAGAAGGCATTACTGGAAGGTATATAGAGGCTAAATAAGGCATGAGTTTCCAGCTATGAAGATAGCTCGTTGGCTTAATCAACTATTGTTAGATCAACTGCAAAATTATTTTTTAAAAAATGGCAACTGACAACCAGGACAGAAGAAAAGAGCCCAATAGACCATGATAGGAAGGCTGTTCATGGCACTTACAAGCCTCCTGAAGAGAACCAGATTGCCAGGCATTGTAACCCATCAGATCTGTGACTGCTATCAAAATGGAATGAAACATTGGAGTCCATTCATTCGGAAGGTCTTAAAATAGCATGGATCAGAAAAGAATAAGATTACATTACATTAGCAGAGTTGGAAGGGATCTTGTAGGTCATCTAATCCAACCCCTGCTCGAGCAGGAGACCCTACACCATTTCTGATAAATGGCAGTCCAATCTCTTCTTGAAAGCCTCCAGTGATGAAGCTCCCACAACTTCTGAAGGCAAGCTGTTCCGTTGGTTGATTCACTGTCAGAAAGTTTCTCCTTATTTCCAGGTTAAATTTCTCCTTGATCAGTTTCCATCCATTATTCCTTGTCTGGCCACCAGGTACCTTGGAAAATAGCTTGACCCTTCCTCTCTGTTTTGAATAGAAGCTGGAAAATCAGATGCATTGTTGTAATAATGAGGCAGTCGAGTTGTTTAATCATGATCAACTGAATCATGATGATCTTTATTGGAGTCTAGTCTTGTATTTATACACATTTTTAGTTATCCTCAATCATTGGTTAACTTTGGTTACTGCTTAACTTTCGTTACTGTTTAGCATAGTAATTAACACAATTAATTGTCTCTAGTTAAAGTCTAACATATGTTTACTTCCTCTCTCTAATCCTCTTTTAGATTAGTGACTTTGCCTGAGTTGTATTTGCTTGGAAACATTCTTTATCTGAGGTTTGCCATCCAAGATTGGAACATTCCTGCAATTACTACTCTACAATGCATGGTGCTTTTGTAAGTGGAAGGAAGTAGTGGGTGGCTCCTACTGGAATGGGCTAAGTATGGATCTGCCTAAGATTAGGAACACAGTGTGGCAAAATCAAAATCCTCCTTTCTCCTATTATGACTAAGGCACACGTAAAGATTCGATTTACTAAAGCTGTGTCAAAATTTGTCGTCTTTTTTCCCCACCACCTCATGAAGGTGGCATCTACTTTTCTACTTCATTTTTTTTCGGGATGATAGGATTTTTCAACTTTAATATTGGTGGTGTTTCAGTGACAGCTGAGAATGCTATTATAAGAGCTATAGGTTCTTTTGTCCATTTTCCATCATTCTATAGTATGGGTTCCTTGGTACTCTCTCAGCTTGGTGGTTTTCTTGCAGATGTTTTGTCTTTCGGTCTTCAACGCACTGATGATGTTACCAAGTTAGTTAATGACACATCTGCAAGAAAACTGGTAAGCTCAGAGAGCACCAAGGACCCCACATTCAACCCTAAGCTACAAGTATTCTCTTCTATTGATTCTGTAGTATTCTAAGTATACACAGTATACATCCCAGTCTTAACTGGCTGAGTTCTTCTGAGAAAACTGAGAAAACTTCTTCCTGAAAATTTCCTATGGATTTAATTGAATAAGAAAAAGCAGGACATCCACACACACTTTGTGATAAATTTCAATTATTTGATTTCAAATGAATAAACATTAAAGCTGAGTAGGAAAAAAAATGTACTTGCACCTGAAAGTCCAAACTGACTTACACTCAAATTCAGTATATTGCAAATAACAGTCTTTCTCCATTGTAACTATTGTTTCAAGTGGAGATAACCATAAATGTTAGAATAATGAAGTGTGGCTCACTTAGGAGTAAATATTGTATTATGTACCTATGCTGTAGCAAAACCAAGTTAAAAACTATTTATAGCAGTCTCTTATAGTGCTCGTCTACTGATTAGCCTGAAGCATATTGCTATATGGTAAGAGGAGGTGTAAGAATAATTTTATATCCACACTTCTAAATAAAATATTTCCATGTCCTTAAGGAGCAAATTACCTAATTTGGCACTTCTTATGAAGATGGCATTTTATAAATAAGTTTAAGACCATTTTTCAGTTAAGGTTGTTTAAGCAATTGATCAATTAAATTCATGTTTCTCAATTACTTCGATCTGTTGCTTCTAAGTTTGCAACTTGTCTTGTTCCACTTGCTCCCACACACCTACCTACATACAAATGATTCTATATACATTTTTGTGTACTATTTTCCTTGGTACATATTTTTGCATACATTTCCCAATTATCAATGTAGTATGGAATTTTTGTAGAGCATCTTAGAATACATTTTAATATTTGTTTAAAACACATGTGTTAATACTTGTTTCCTTCATATGGAGAAATGTATCACTAGATAGAGTCCCAGTGATTCACGAAGACTGAACTGAACAAATAAAAATAAAGAATATTTGTAGCTCAGGGTTGAAATGAGAGGTCCTTAGTGCTCTCTGAGTTTGGTTGCTTTCTTGCAGATGTTTCTTTATGCAAACTAAGTAAGTTACTAGCATTGATGATGTTACTTAGTTTGGGTAAGGAAATGTCTACAAGAAAACAGCCAAGCTCAGACAATACATTGGATCTTTCTGAAGAAATATAAAATCAATATTATGTATACTATGGAAGATCAGGTACTGCATATGTTCCAATAATGGGCAAATTTGACAGCCAGTTAGTATGATCCACCTGGCACTCCGAGCGCAGGTACTTCTGAATGGTTCCTTTTTCTCAATTCACTGCAGCCTATGGGTGGCATACATTCAGAAAATCAATAATTATATCCAGATAACAGCTTATTCTGCTACAATACCATAGCTAGTTCTGGGAGGAAAAACATCCTTCCAGAACTGCAATTGTTAGCAATTGTTTGATTTGTATCAAGTCGAAATAACTGAAGACCAAAATGATTGTCCTTCAGTTGTAAGAGCTCTCAGCTGGATAACCAGCTTAAACCAGACACCTGAAAAGAGGAAGAAGAAAAAGAATTGTGTTTCTGACAACAGTAGATTACTTTCTACAGCATATTAGCAACAATTCTGTTTTATTTATATTTACGCCCTAACATAGTTGACCAGTTCTAAAGCTGTTTGCACCAAAGTGAAGGATCTCACAAGAGGTAATATGTGAACTGAAATAATGATGAAAAATAATTGTAATGTCCATTTTTAATGTTTCAGTTTCAATGAACAATATGATGATATGGTGAAAGTTTCCATAATATTTATTAGAATTTAGACATAAATTCATCATTTCAGGGATTTTCACATCTCATCCTGACCTGCAAAGCTATGGGTTCCTCATAAGTCTATGAAGAAAATAGAAGTGTGTGCACATTTGTGTAATTCTGAATAAGTACTGCAGTTCTGCCATGTTTATTCACTTACCTTCTAGATTTCATATAGCTATGTTATACATTCTCCCAAAGTGATCAGGAAGAACAAATGAATTATGCTAACTTTTCATTGCTGCACTGCTTTCAGAAGTCAACCTGAGCTCCCGTAGCTTCATAAACATGTCCATGTGGTTTCCTGGAAGCTGTATGGAAACAGTTTTTTGACTGCTTTTAAATTTTTTTTAACTTGTTAGTCTAACTATGTTTATTTGTTTGTTTATCAAATATATTGGCCATCCATCTTTACCACAGGGTAACTCTGGACAGCTATAGATCTAAGATTTTTTTTAATGCTCTTTTAGTAGCAACATCACTTAGCAACAGCACTTAGACTTATATACTGCTTCACAGTGCTTTACAGCCCCCTCTGAGTGGTTTACAGAGTCAGAATATTGCCCCCAACAATCTGGGTGCTCAATTTACTGACTTCGGAAAGATGGAAGGCTGAATCAACCTTGAGCCTGGTGAGATTTGAACTGCCAAACTGCTGGCAGCTGGTGATCAGCAGAAGTAGCCTGAAATACTGTATTCTAACCACTTCATCACCACGGTACAGTGTAATCTACTGCTATCTTCTTTGGGTTGTTTTTTTTTTTTTGAGATTGGTAGGATATGATAAGGCTATTATTTCTCAAAATCTTGAGAAGATTTCTTATGACCTCAGAGAAATTCTGAGATAATGCAACCATTATGACATTTATGCAAAAGTAGGGACACTCATGTCAGAATTCTCAGCCTATGCAAGTTATCAGCTCTTATTTGACTTACAACTGTGCAATTGCCCAATGTTGAATGTGTGTCAGTATCTATACCTCTTAGTTTGTAGACTGTAGGCCACAGTACAGTATATTAGCTTGCAAAGTACTTTCCAAATGAGTTATTTGACAAAAACATATTTCACTGAATGTATATACTAAAAGATTGAAAGAGTTAGTGAAATATATAGTGGTGATGACAGGTTCTGAATGTTAGACATTTAGCTAATTCAGTAGCTGCAAAAGTGAATGTTGGAGGGAAAAAATGGACATGGAAAAAACAAATGAAAGAAGTGAGAGTGAAAATAGAACAACTGTGGGAAGGTGAATGTTTTGATTAAAAAAAATATTGAGGAATAGATTAATATCCAAACAGAAGAGAATAGAGCATAAGGAAAAAGATGTGGAAGTAGCATGAAACAGAGAAATATATGACAGAGTAAATCAGAAATATGTTGAGCTAGATTGATAGGAAATGTGACAAAAGATGCTTCATGCAGGGCTATGATGACAATGGTTGTGGATGAGAACAAATACGTTTTAAAAAATAAATTGCTAGAAAACAAGAAGACAAGAGAAAGTTATTATATAATAAGTATACCTAGAAAAAGGTAGATGTAATGAATAAAGTTCGAAAAAGCAAGGGACAGTTATTATTTTTAAAAAGCGGAGAAAATTTTGATGAAAAGAATATTTTGTTTCATCATGAAAGGAGCTCAATAAAGAACAGAACTGAAAACAAAATTATGACTGTCCTGATTTGGCATGTGTTTGGGATACAAAGGAAATGAGGAAATGTTGGAAAAAATATACTGGAGACTCGTATAAGAATTATGGGCATCTTACTCTTTGACATGAGTAGGATTGAAATTAATGTTATAAATGTTAGCACCCAAAAATGATGAAAAAAAGTCTTATGTACTCTGAGATTGTTGAAAAAAAGGTAAAACTGCAGATGGCATTATGTGGAAAAATATTAAGGTATAGATGTGATATGCTTCTGGAATGATTGTGCAATATTACATGTCTGAGAATTGGAAGACTCTTGTTTTTGATGAAAATTTGGAAAAGTTGCAAAAACTCCAGAAGTATTTGCTGAACTTACCTGGGAAATTGGCAGGCTCCTGATTAAAAGAATGATTGAGGAAAAAAATGGAAAATGCAGTGTAGCTTTTAGATCTGCAAGGTAGGAAATGCACAGAGGTCAGTTTTGCTCTTCAGCAGATTACTGCATGGGTACAAAGAAGAAATTGTAATAATAAAGTGAACTGGTTTGTATTATGCAAAATGGAGTCCAGGATTAGTTATGAGGTGCAAAAAGAACAGTTTGTTTCATTAATTACATTTATATCTTGCCTGATTCCCAGTTACACTGGATGATTAATACAATTAAAGCATCCACAAGAATACAAGATATGTCAAACAGAAAGCGGGATAAGAGATGCATTGTCTTCTTGATTTTTCATGTATTTATGGATGAATGCATAAGGAATAGC
Source organism: Pseudonaja textilis (assembly GCF_049901715.1). Lineage (NCBI taxonomy): Eukaryota > Metazoa > Chordata > Lepidosauria > Squamata > Elapidae > Pseudonaja > Pseudonaja textilis. The sequence goes on from NC_141990.1 coordinate 210,199,617, forward strand.
TGTGTAAGGGGCATGATTGACAATGTAATTGTGAGTGTATTTTTATATGCAGACTGGGCCTTGCTATTGTCTGACAATAGCAATGATTTGCAGCAAGTAGATAAGATAGATTGCATGATGCAATGGGAAATACATACTTGAAAAATTAATGTATCGAAGAACAAGGCAGTTGTGTTTGACAGGAAACATGAGAGAATGTTTGAAGTTATATATAAATGGCAAAAAAAAACCCAAAACAAAATGTGAGCAAGTATATACATTTGTGAAGCTTAGTAAAATGTTTCATAAAGTTAGAAAAATGGATAAGGAAAAGTTAAGAGTCATAGAAAAGAAGTGGAAAATACGGTGGTTTGTGGTGAGGAATGAATGTTTGTCAAAAGCAGTGCAAAGGGCTGGGAATAAGAAAGTATTTCTGCTCACTTTGTTAAATCAAAATGAGAATTGGGTATGTCAAGGAACAAACTATCAAAGATAGTTTGAACGCAGTAGGAAAAGGAAGCTTAAGAAATCTTTGCAGTAAAAAAATGGGGGGGGGTGTCTGTCAAATATGAATGGGCTCTGAAGGAATGCAGATTGATTTCAAAAGTAAGTACCAGTGTGTTGAAAAAAGTATGCTGAACTGATTTGATTTTATAGATAATCAGTGATTATTTAATCACAAAGTAACTATATGAAAGAATAGGGAAGGAATTGAAAGCCAGAAAAAAAAAGGTCTTGGTTGGAGGTAGGTGATGAGATCCTTAAGAGGACTGTTGGGAGCTTTAAAGAAAACAGGCATAAATATGATGGAAGCAAAGATGATTGGGAAAGTAAAGAAAGCGAGGAAGAGGTGTACTGCATGGTAGTGGTATCAGTTGGATATGCATATATATGAATTTCATGTCTTTAATTTCATTGGTTTCATTTTTTAACCAATTCAGATGGCTGCCGTTCTCAACATGTGACTCTAGGTGGCAACCAATATTAAAAATAAAAATAGATTAGAAAATAAACAATGACAACAAAAATATCACAATATAGAATAGGGTAGAGTAGAGTAGAGTAGAGTAGAGTAGAGTAGAGTAGAGTAGAATAGAATAGAATAGAATAGAATAGAATAGAATAGAATAGAATAGAATAGAATAGAATAGAATAGAATTATTTATTGTCCAAGTGTGATTGGACACACAAGGAATTTGTCTTGGTGCAAATGCTCTCAGTGTACATAAAAGAAATGATACACTAATCAAGAGTCAAGAATCATAAGGTACAACACTTAGTAATAGTCATAGGGTACAATAAGCAATCAAATCACACTAGGAAACAATCAGTATAAACCATAAGAATACAAGCGACAAAGTTACAGTCCTACAGTCACAAGTGGGAGGGGATGGGTGATAAGGAGTGATAAGAAGATTAATAGTAACAGTAGTACAGACTTTGTAAATAGTTGGACAGTGTTGAGGGAACTATTTGTTTAACAGAGTGATGGCGATCATTAATACTGTACAACCAGGAGATTCGCTCACTCAGGGCCAGAGGCCCAAGTATTTATTACTTCTTTCTCTCTCTCCCTCTCTACTGCATACTATTGCTTTCCCCACAATGCAATATGATCAATGTGTATGTATAGAGGCAGTTCTCTAAGAGCGAAATATTTTGTATGTTCACTGCTCTTAACCAATTTAAATGAACTATTTTTGTTGCCAACTGTTCATATAACTGTTCTACTAAAAAGCCAGTGATATCAACGAAAAGATCTTATCGTTGATATCACTGGCTTTATGGCAGAAATATTTATGGCAGGAATATTTCATTCTTCCATTTCTTCTCTGCTTTTCCTCTCCTTGTTTAAATAATAAAGTTTAATAACTCAATAGACATAATTCAAATATATGGGTTGGTACAATATCATCAGAGAACAGTAAGATCCAGAATATCTGTGATATCATAGAGGGATTTGTTCCTGTATTTCTAGTCTTTAAAAATAGGGTTTACTATATATAACAGTTGCTTACTGTAATTACTAAATCAGGAATTCAGGCCTAAAGACCTGAAGGATAAGTCCGTTTTCCATAGCTTACATTTTCTCACCTTCAGAATCTGTTTGTATCCACATCTCACAATCCGTATAAAAGGGAGAATCAAAATAACTTTGTCTTGATTCTGTGTATAAGTCCAAAGTCAAACTCTGATAAACTTTCAAATGTCTATTATTGTACTCTACAATAATAGCATAACGTTACAGTAGATCTTTTGTAGGGTCAGTGATTCCTCTTCTGGTCCATCTTGAAGGACTGACATTTCCAAGGTTGAGATTCTAACTGACTAATCAGAGCCTTGAATGACCTTATTCGGTTCTCCTTGGTGATTTCTACAATATCTGTTTAGCTTACGGTGAGTCACCAGAAAAATCAGCATGTAGATTTGGGTAGATTTGGGTTTGGAACATGCCTTTTGTTTAGAGGAATAGTTCAGATGCAGGAGAGGAGAATCTATTAACCTAAACATATAATTCCCAAATCATCTCCTCTTATAAAATATATGTATTTTCCTTGGGCTATTGGAAAGAGGAAAGGGACATCACATCTAGGCTGCAAAAACCAATTTTCCAGGTCTCCTTGCTGCCATCTAGTAGCTGTCTGGATTTTTGCAGCTCAAATTTTGGAGTCCTAAAATAAGAAACGACAGGACCATATTTAAGCAATCATAAGGGCTTCTTGGAAAAATGATTGATAGGGAGCTTTGAAGGTTCCTCTTTGATAAGCCTTCCTGACAAGTGATTCATTTTTTTGATAAAGAAGATCTCTCCAGGGAAGAGTTCCATCTATGACAACCATTTCATATAATCGTAAGCGAACTTCAAATTTTGTGTGACAAGCATGACTACTGTCTGAACCATAAGAGAATCAGACAGTTTTCTCACATCATTTCTACCACTAGTTCTGGTTCCATGAAGCCAGAAATGTCATACCTGGAGAGATGGAATTTAAATGCTGTAACAGAAAGTAATTTTTTACCATGGAAAATATATATTTGAGAAATAACTAGAACTATTATTCTTAGCTCTTGTGTCAGAGATAACTCCAAAGAAATGTAAGCTGTATTTCACATGGTGGGCAGTTGCTTGTAATGCACATATATCTTATGTGTATGTTTATTTCATTCCAAACACTTACATTATTTAATTCTCATCCAGAACTCCATTCCATTTATGAAAGGCAATAATTAAAGCTTCTTACCCATTGTCTAATTCTTCTGAAGGGAGAAAAAAAATCCGCTTGAATAGTTCTGCTTTGAATTTATTCATCTGCAATTTCAGCATTATCAATCATACGGTGTATTTCTTGAAAAGCTCAAAATCTTTTATGCAAAAATAATTTTTTACAAGTATACTTATCAAATTGAAAAGTTGCATGTGGGAAAAGCAACAATACTATTGCTGAAATGGAACAATACTAAATTTCTTTGGACTCAGAAAATTGCGGCACTTAAGCATTATTTATTTTAAAACTGCTGCGCTCATAAACAAGGTAATCATCTTATCAAAATCATGCAATAACAAAAAAGTTTTAACAAAGAGTTCAAGGTAACGACTTTGAGAACACATCTAGTTTATGCAAATTACATCTGATTAATCTTACTTCATTTGGTTTTACTGAGTCCCCAGATTTTGGCAAACTTAATTTTCAAAAACAAATGTTTATACATTCGCTTTTATTTATTTTAAGTCTATTGGATCTCATTTCCAAAAATCATAGTGACCATTAGACAGTAGCAAGGAGAAACAGAAAACTGTAATTCTTTACTATCCTCTAGTGCACATCTAGATCTTTGAACCTTAGATTTGGCACCTCTCTCTTCCTTATTTGGGGGAGAGGGTAGATCACTTATACATAGTATATAAATCTCAAGGGTGCCAGTGCACAAATCAAGGATACAGCTATTGAAACATCCAGCTCTTTCTTCTCTAAATCTTATGAATAACTTATCTCTGTTCCCAGATTATTGAGCAAAGTGGCTTATAAGCTACAACTAACAAAGAGTACTAGAAAAAATTTAAGAAAGTTGGCATTGCAGTGACTGTAGCTTGATGTTTTATTTCATTTGAAGGCATTGTTATAATATCCAGGCAATTATGTGTGTGGAGATTCTCAATCATCCAGGTTATGATTGTCTCAAATGATGGGACAATCTTCAAACGGCAATTGGACATTCTTGTCTTTTTTCCCCTTGAAATTGTTTTGCTTCTCGTCCAAGGAACTTCTTAAGTTCTTCAAAACTGATGAAGCTTCTTGGACAAGAAGCGAAACATTTTCAAGGTTAAAAAAAAACCCAAGCAAATCCAGTTGCCTTTTGAAAAACACCTTTAGGACATCCAGACAATTGTTTTCCACATTTCTTGTTGAGTGTAACGAAATACAGAGATGGTTTTGAAGAAGTAATTCAACAGTTGTTAGATAAAACACCAACTTAGCCCTTAAGCTCAAGATTATATTACCTTGATTCTCTTTCACATAAAAAGGGGGAGAAAGATACCCTGACAAGAGTTTTAAGGATCTGTAATTATATCCCAATATAATAGAGTTCCAGTAGTCATTGAGGTATTTGTTTTCTCATGTGGCTTATCCTGAAGGGATGAAGCTTACTGTTGGATCAGTTTTCACTTTCTCAGCTCCAGTCTTGACCTAATGAACACATGTAGATATCTCAAATGAGAATAACAGATCACAAGAAAGATGTTTTGCCTATCAAAAATAGACAGACAGAGTGGTGGTGTCATCATGACCAAAGAAAGCTTCCCATATAATGGTCTTTTTAAACATTTGCAGCTAGAGCCTTTTTTTTTGTAGCATCATCTTATTACTCTATAATGCAACCCAAGTAAATATTACATAGATGCACTCATTTTGTTATCCTATGTGAATATTCATCAGATGTCATGAAATGTTACTTTTCTTTATTGTAAAATACAATCTTACATCGCTTCTTAAACATATTATGCAAGAGTTACCTTAACTGAAGCATTGTCTTAGCCTCATGCTGTGACTTATTTCATTTTCCTTAAATATTTTCAAACGGGTGACTAAATTACAATACTCTCTTTGGCTGATTTGGCAGATTATGACAGTGATGATGGGGAATTGTTATTATTATTAATGCTACCAATTTATAAAGCATGTAGACTCTGTGCTCACCATTTTTTTTTAACAAATCAAAAGCAGCAAGCAGTCAAAGCAATTGTGCAGCACTGTTATTTACCCAGAATGATGTATTACACTGCCTCAGGAAATGTTTCATAATCTTATCATACAGTGGTGGGATTCAAATATTTTTACGACCGGTTCTGTGGGCGTGGCTTGGTGGGCGTGGCAGAGGAAGGATACTGTAAAATCTCCAGTCAGAGGTGGTATTTGCTGGTTCTCCAAACTACTCACATTTTCTGCTACCAGTTCTCCAGAACTGGTCAGAAACTAGTGAATACCACCTCTGTTATCATGCAAAAGCACCAGCCTCTCTATTTCTTCTTTGAATTAAATGGAGAAGCACTAAGTATCTCCCTATTCTGCCCAAGGATAACAGATGCCTTGTAAAGGTCAGCATCTAGAGTTTTAAAAAACCCAACTTCAGGATGCTATTTTACAATTGTTACAAAAAAATAATAAAACCCCACAACATCCTAAGTACGGGTAGTCCTCATCATACAACCACAACTGATTTCAGAATTTATATGGCTAAGCAATCATTTGTTAAGTGACTTTTGCCCCATCTCATGACCTTTCTTGCCACATGTGTTAAGTGAATCATTGCAGTTGTTAAGTTAGTAATACAATTGTTAAGCAAATCTGGCTCTTTCTCATTGACTTTGCTTGTCAGAAGGTCGCAAAAAGTAATCACATAACCCCGGGATATTTGCAACAACCGCAGCCATGGGGATGCTGTAAGGGTCATAAGTGTGAAAAATGGTCATTAGTCACTTCTTCAGTGCCCTTGCGATTTTGAATGAATAGCTGTTAAGTCAAGGTCTACCTGCATTATAATTCCAACTTCCCAAATACCAACAACCTTGATTTCCTTTGTGGGGGGAAGAGGGAGGAGAAAGGGAAGGAAGCCTCACTGAAAATGCTCCAGTTTCTGCTAATAACTGGACAACCCATGAGCTGTTGGGACATCCTTGCACAGATATTGCTTTACTTAAACAGAGATACAGAATGGCCACAGGTGGGCCAAAAAAGCAGCACGAGTTGGAGTGACTTCCGCCTTACTGCCAGTTTCTACATTAACTTTGCTTGTGGGAAGCTGGCAGGGAGCATTGGCAATCACAATTGTGTGACTGCAGGAATGCCGCAACAAGTACAACTTTGCAAATAAAACTCACCTGAGCATTCACTTGAACACAGTTCAAGAGGATCAATGGGGTTCCAGGTTATGTTTTGTTCCACTTTTTATTTTTTGCATTCTTTAAATGAGTGGGTTTTAGGTACTTTGATTCAAACACTGTTGCTATAAGTATAAGGCATTGTTTGGGCTACTTGAAGGTTACAAGCAGATAGAAGATTGGTAATATTTTAGTAGTATGCTGTATAGTTAGATAAGCCCCATAAGAAGCACTCCTGAGTTGTTCCTCCTCTTCCTTTCATCTATGCATTGTTGTTGTCTTGCTGTGTGAGAACAAGGAAGAAGAGTGACTCTGGATGAAGCCCCAGTGTGAGAGAGTGCTTCATTCTTTTTTTTTTAATTTTTATTGGTTTTAAAACAAACAAAAGATAAAAACATCAAGCTGTCTTCCATAGGTGTGCATACAGTGTGCCGGTTGGTTTACAAATTGTTTTGTGCTTCCATTTCGTAGTCTTCCATTACAATTACATTGCATATAATCTCATATTGTCAATCAAAAATTAAATACCTTAGTATCATTATTAATCAATCATTTGACTATACTTTTATTCATTCATGCTTTACAAGATAATCATAATTTACTTAGTTTATTTTATAACAGTTCATATTATCATGCCAAATCTATCCTAAAATCATTTTGTAGATATAATAAGAAAGGACATCTTTATATATTTATTATTTTCTAAAAGTCTACATATTTCATTACTGTATTTTATTGTCTAACCATTGATAGAATAGATCCCAAATTTTATAAAATTGTTTATCCTCTTGTTCTTTAATTTCAAATGTCAATCTACTCATTTCAGCACATTCCAATATTTTCTTAATGATTTCCTCCTGTGATGATATTTTCTCATTTTTCCAGTTTTTAGCAAATACAATCCTAGCCGCTGTTAATACATTTACAATCAGGTATTTCAAGTCTTTGCTATATAGTTCAGGTAAAATTCCCAATAAAAATATCTCTGGTTTCAAGTCTATATGTTTTTTTGTCATTTTTTCCAACCACATGTGGATTTTAGTCCAGTATTTTTTAGCATCCGCACAAGTCCACCACATATGGTAGTATGAGCCAGGTGTCTGATGACATTTCCAACATTTTTCAGATTTATTCTTGAACATTCTTACTATTCTTGTCAGGGGAAAATGCCACCTGTGAAACATCTTATACAAATTTTCTTTATATGCTGTTGACATTGTCATTTTATAATTTTGAGACCACAATTTTTGCCATTTCTCTAAATTGATCCCATATCCAAAATTCTTCCCCCAGGCAATCATAGTTTCTTTAATTTGTTTTTCTTCTAATTTAATTTCTAATAAATATCCATACAATTTTTTAATCACCTTTTCATCAGTACCTGTCAAAATCTTATCTAAGTCAGTCAGTTTATCATAGAAACCTTCCGTTTTAGAATCTTTATCATACCTTGAATGTACTTGCGCATATGAAAACCAGTTCATCTTTATACCTTGTTCCTCTAGTTTTTGTATAGATTTGACTTCACCCTTTTCATTCAATATTTCACCATATCTAACTGTTTGTTCCTTTTTGTATATTATAGGATAAGAAAATGCTTCAGTAGTCGATAGCCAGACTGGAATTTTCAAATAACATTGTCTTTTAATCTTCTCCCAGTTTAACCACAGAGACTCCCACATATAATGTCTTCTAAAATACCCCTGTGTTTTAATTCCTTTATACCATAAAAAAGCATGCCACCCCAAGAACAAATCATGTCCTTCTAATGTCAACAATCTAGTATTTCTTAGTGTTATCCATTCCTTAACCCACATCAGGTTTGTAGCTTGATAGGACAACTCCCAATTAGGCAAACCAAATCCTCCTCTAATTCTAGCATCTTGCAAAAGTTTTAACTTTATTCTCGCTTTCTTACCTTGCCATATATATTTCAACACAATTTTATTTAAATCTTCAAAGTAGTCTTTTCCAAGCCTAATTGGAATTGTTTGAAACAAATATAAAATTCTGGGTAATATATTCATCTTGATTGTTGAAATTCTCCCTATTAGTGACAGTCGTAAATTTTCCCATTTCACCAGATCTAGCGCTATCTGCTGTTTAAGTTTGATATAATTATTCTCTTTTAATGAACTACATCTTGCTGTCAAATATATCCCCAAGTACTTGATCTTATTCATGTCCTGAATTTTCAATAGGTCTGCCAGTTCTTCCTTTTGTCTTAATAGCATATTCTCTGTCAAGATCTTTGTCTTATCTTTATTTATTCTCAAACCAGCCACCTTTCCATATGTCTCTATCTTTTCTATCAATTTTGGTGCTGTTTCTAGAGGGTCTTCTAAGATGAAAACCAGATCACCTGCAAATGCTTGCAGCTTAAATTCTTCCTTTTTGATTTTCATTCCATTTATATTCTTTTCATCTCTAATATTTCTGTTTAGCACTTCCAAAGTTAACACAAACAACAAAGGTGATAGTGGGCACCCTTGTCTTGTTCCTTTTCTTATATTGATAGAGTCTGTCAGTTCTCCCTCTATCATTACCTTTGCCGTTTGCTTATAGTATATAGCTTCTATTGCTTGAATAAATTTTCTAGCAAAACCCATCTGTTCCAACAGTAATAACATGAATCACCAATTCACATTATCAAATGCCTTCTGTGCATCTAGAAATATCAGAGCCATTTGTTTTTCAAGATGTGCCTCCTAGTATTCCAAGGTGTCCAAGATTACTCTCATATTGTCTTTAATTTGTCTCTTTGGCAGAAATCCATTTTGATCAGAATGAATAAAATTATTTAGATATTTTTTAAATCTTTCTGCCAATATTGAAGCAAAGATTTTATAATCTTCATTTAGTAGAGAAATAGGTCTAAAGTTGTTAATTTGTAATGGATCGGCCTCCTCTTTTGGAATAAGTGTAATATAGGCTTCTGACCATGATTTAGGTATCTTCTTCTTTAACATAACTTCATTCATAACTTCTAGCAATGGAAGATTCAACGATTCTTGTAATGTTTTGTAAAATTCTGCCGGAAGTCCATCTGGGCCTGGTTCCTTTCCATTATTTTGCTTCTTGAGTGCTTCAGTTAACTCCATCATCGTTCTATTGCTTTCTAACATTGTTTCAGTCTCTTTAGGTATCTGAGGTAAATTAGCATTCTGTAACTACTGTTTAACTCTTTCCTCATCAATATTCTCTTGCATATATAATTTCCCATAGAAGTCTCGAATGATTTCCTTCTTCTCTTTACGACCATAGCAAACTTGGCCTTGGTCATCTATTAATTGCAATATTTTCCTTGATTCTTTCTCCTTTCTCAATTTGTATGCTAACTATCTACCTGGTTTGTTGGCGTCTTCAAAGTAGTTCTGTTTAGCACCTCTAATTTTCTGTGCTAATTCTTCTTTTTCTATTTGACCCATTTTATGTTTAACTATATCCATTTTTAGCTTGATGTCCTTTTTCTGTGGCATTTTCAGTAGTTCTTTTTCAAGTCCTTAGAGGCTAATCTTTTCATAGTATTCCTTTTCCTTATATAGTCTATTATCAAGCCTCTAACATATGCCTTTATTGTATCCCAAACATTCTGAATTGATGTATCTTCTTTTTTATTTTCTCTAAAGAAAAAAGCCAATTCTTTCTCCATCCACTGCGTGAAGTCTTTTTCCTTTAAAATAGTATTATTTAACATCCATCTAGCTCTTCTTTTTTGTCCTTTCCATTTAATTGTCGTTGGATTGTGATCTGCCCAAGTACTTATTTCAATATTTATTTCTTGAATATTAGTTATTAATTCTGTTGACATCCATATAATATCTATTCTGGACCATGATAAGTGTCTATTTGAATAGAAGGTATATTGTTTAGTTTTAGCATTTCTTTCTCTCCATGTATCTTTTAAGTTTATTTCATCTACCATTTAAAAAAAGATTTAGGGAGAGTCTTTCTGTTTTGCTTTATTGTTTTCTGTGCTGTATAGTCCAATTTATTGTCTACAATTCCATTAAAATCTCCCATCATAACTATATTAGCATAGTCCAGTTCAATTATTTTCATATGTAATTTTTTCTGGAATTCTTCTTGTTTGTCATTCAGAGCATAGATTGCAATCAGGAGTGTTTTCATATTAAGAGAGCGCTTCATTCTGACATGGGTGGCCAGTGATTAGTAAGGTTCAGCAATCTATAACTTGTTATAAAAAAGCACTAGCCAATTACATGCTGCATTCTGGAGCTGATCAAATACAATGACGCCATTTTTTAATACAGTTAAATTTTGGCACCGAGACAAGGATAAACCCTAGGATATGCTTGTTTTCAAAGACTCATTTGCAAGAGACATTGTTTAAATCAATTGATTGTTTGCAGGAAGGACTCTATGTTTTTAGGCAAGACTCTCAAAAGGACTTTTAAAATGTCACAATGTACAGGAATGACAGAGAGTGAAGCAATTATTAGAGGTATGTTATTCTGATGCCTGATCAAGTACAAATTCAGTCCATGGAAACGTAGCTCCATATAGATAACATAATGCTAAACAAGCTGGGAACAGAGAACATTAGAGAAGATGGTGTTTTGGGGTTTTTTTTACATCAGTGCTCCTTCCTTTTCCCCTTAATTGGCAAGAAAGACTCTCAACATGAGTTATTTCCTATTTCGTCTCTAGACTGCCCTTTCTCCCCACAATTCTGTTCTTTTACTACGTGTCAACATGATTCCTTAAAATGGCTACAGTATGCTTGTTCTGGATGGGGATTGAAGTGTTTTGTGAGTGACAGCTAGAATTTAACCCGAGCAAGGATTTTGGGAAGTTGGTTATATAACCAAGAGAAAGGAGACTTATTTATAGAAAACACATGATAATTAGTTGATAGCTAGCTACATCCAACCAGAAAGAGCATCCAGGCTCTGTGTCTATGAATCTGAGGACAAAGACAGAGAGCAGTGACTTCAGATTAGGAATCACGCAAACAAAAATGTTGCAAATGGACCAGAGATGCTACTCAGCAGGTTTTGACCAGTTCTGGAGAACCGATAGCAGAAATTTTGAGTAATTCAGAGAACCAGTAGCAAAAATTTTGAGTAATTCAGAGAACCGGTAGCAGAAATTTTGAGTAGTTCCGAATGCCACCTCTGACTGGCCCCGCCCCCATCTATTCTCTGCCTCCCAGGTCCCAGCTGATTGGCTGGGTCTTATTTGTTGCCCTCCACAGGAGAAAGGAGCTGGAAAGCAGGTTAGTGGGGAGGGAATGGGATTTTGCAGTCTCCTTCCCCCAGGAGTGAGGTGGGGATGGAGATTTTACAATATTCTTCCTCTGTCACATCCACCAAGCCATACCCACCAAGCCACGCCCATAGAACTGGTAGTATTTTTTTTTAAATCCCACCACTCTTGTTGTCAAGAGGACAACATAAAATAAACCCTTAACTTTCTATCAACAACCTGCTCCTCCTTTGTGGTCAGTAGTTCATTGGGCGCTAAAGAGTTAGTTGGATTTGGACCTTCATCAGTTCTCAGAGGTTCTCTTTTGCAACATGGAAATATGCAGTCATGGAAATATCCTTTACATGTTATTTAGGGCATTTCTGCATATCTAACAGTTACATCCAAGACCAATTATCATTAGACACTTTTACTGCACTATCCTCAGACTTTTTTGTTGACCTCACGGTATTCAACACTTCCTATGAGCTGACCAATGCATTCTCGAGCAAAATGGGAGAAGGAGCATAAAACAGCAGGCCTCTTCCCAACATTCCTCTTCTATCCTCAACCTGGACCTTGTTTGTATTCATGGCAAGAAATGATAAGTTCCTTCTCCTTCTGTTCCTTGAGGAAACAGCCGTTTTGACCACAGCAGGATTAAAAACGATAAGCCACCTGGGAAAGCCAAGGGAAATAATCAAAACCATTAAAAAAAAGGAAAAGTTAGAATATTTTAGACATGTGATGCAACACCCAGAAAAATACTTAATCCTCCTAGGAAAGATTGAAGCCAAACGAGGTCCAGGCAGAAGAAGAACATCATGGCTTCAAAATCTAAGGGACTGGTTTGGACAAAGCTCAACAGCACTTTTTCATGCAGCTATTGATAAAAATAGGATTGCCAACATGATTGCCAAAGTCCAGTGATGGATATGGCACAAGAAGAAGAAGAGTGTTAGGATGAGGAGGCAGGAGACAAATCAAGGCAAGCCTGCCCCACAGCTCCAAAATTTATGCCTCAAAATTGGATATACAATATTAATTCTGGAGGTTGAGCTGAGCTGAGCTGCAGGTTAGTCAGCCAAGTTACAGACAAACTTCTGGAAATTAGCATCCTGAGAAGACAGGTCTGGCACCAACCCCACATCAGTGTCAATGCTGTATATCAGGGGTCCTCAACCACCGGGCCGTGGACCGGTACCGGTCTGTGGAACATTTTCTACTGGGCCGCTGGTTTGCTGGGCGCCACCATCTTGTTTTGATGAGAAAGTGCTTCTGGTGAGCTTTTCCGGTTGGAAAGCAGCGTTTGGGTCCTGAAGGAATCCTCGCGCCTTAGTTTCATCGAAGGTGGGGGGTGGCTTCGAACAAAACTAAGGCGCGAGGATTCTTTCAGCACCCAAGGCAAGGCAAACCGAATGACTGTCCTGAAGCCGTCCTGAAGCCCATCAACAAAGGTACAAAGGAGGAGTTGAAGGTGGAGGGGAGAAGCGGGGGATGGATGGATGGCCGGTCGCTCGGCTCGCCTTGCCTTGCCATGCGTACTGATGCCGGTACCGGGCCGTGGATCATTTTGCGATGCCAGTACCGGGCCGTGGCACAAAAAAGGTTGGGGGCCACTGCTGTATATGAAGGGACCCTAAAGTAGAGCATTTGTTGAGCTAGGAAGTTGTCCTGATTTCCTTTCCCTCTTCTTGTCCTTTCTCCTTATTCCTGAGTAATGAAGCCTATTATAACAGCAGCAAGGCTGGCAAATCCTAATTAGAAGCATGATAGATAAATACAGCACACGCTTTGCAAGGCTACCTTTGGAAAACAGAGGGTGACTTCTTCCAGCTGCCAGCAGATCGGGGCTGTGAAATTCTAATAGATAGCTGTTCCTTTGTCACTCACAGGATGGGAGACTGGCTGGGCATGGACAGAAAACAAACACAGCTTCTGCCAATATACTTGGCTTGTCTCCTATAGTCCTTACACTCATCTGGCAAAAAGGAAGCAGTGATTTAACTCTGATGAGGTACTATATTTTCAAATGAAGAAATTTGCATACTGTTCTTCCAAGCCATTTTTAGCAGGTTTTAAAACCATTTTACTGTTTGACAGGGTTTTTATCTTGATCCAGGCAGTCCTTGATTTACAACCGTTCATTTAGTGACTGTTCAAAGTGACATTGGTGCTGGAAAAAAGTGGACACTTGATCAAAATTCCAACGACTTTCCTTTTACAGCCTTCAGTCAATGGAATAGCCAGTTTACTTGTCAGAAGGTCACAAAAAGTGATCACATGACCCCGGGACATTGCAACCATCATAAATATGAGCCAGTTGCCAAGTATCTGAATTTTGATCATGTGACCACGAGGATGCTGTAACAGTCATAAGTGTGAAAAATGGTCAAAAGTTCCTTTTTTTTCAGTGCCATTGTAACTTCAAACTATCCCTTTTTGGGCTAAGGATAAGATAAGGATAATATCATAAGAAGATGGGACTAAAATGCTTATTGATGGATATTAGGGCCATGATTAGAAGAAGAAAGAAGAAAACTGTCCACAGTCTATTCTCAACCATGCAGCCTGGATGCGTTGGCGAGAACTCACTGGTGTGTTATGAGACAGAAGAACGCCAACTCATCTTAAATCTAAGATTTACAAGGCAACTATCCGCCCTGCTGCAATAGATGGCACTGAATGCTGGGCAGCAACAACAGGAACCAACATCTAGCTCTATGCCATGGAAATGTGAATGCTCTGTTGGATATCTGGCATCTCCCTTCTTGAACATATCACAAATAGCACCATTCAACAACATTTTGGTGTGGCACCAATTAAAAAGAAGAGAGAAGGCTAGCTCCGCTGGTATGGACATGTCCAGAGAGCAGCACCTTCTACCATTGCCAAGACAGTTTACCAACTAAAAGTCAATGGCCAGTGACCTCACGGGCAACCAAAACAGAGATGGCAAGACACCATCAACAAAGATTTGCAAGCTGCAGGCCTGCACCCTAGAGACGCAGCTGACTATGCAAAATGGGATTCAATGATCCAAAATGCAGACCCTGCACTTGCAGGAACACACTAGGAAGAAGGAGGAGAAGAGGAGAAGGTTAAGGAAGAAGAGGAGGAGGAGGAGGAGGAGGAGGAGGAGGAGGAGGAGGAGGAAGAGGAAGAGGAAGGAGGAGGAGGAGGAGGAGGAGGAGGAGGAGGAAGAGGAAGAGGAAGGAGGAGGAGGAGGAGGTCGTCTATTTTCAACTATACGTGCTCTAATAACATCTGTAGATTACAGGTACTCCATGACTTGTAACCATTCATTTAATGACCGTTAAAAGTTACAATGACCATGAAAAAAGTGATTTGGGACCAGTTCTCCCACTTATGATGTTTGCTGGATCCCCAAAATCACATGATCAAATTTTGGGTATTTAGCAACCAGCATTTATGATGGTTGAAGTTTTCGAGGATCCTGGGACTCTCATTTGCAATTTTCCTAGGGAACAATTGATGAGCAAAGTCAATGGGGGAAACCAGATTTGCTTGATGACCACATGATTCACTTAACAACTCTAGTGATTCGCTTAACAACTATATCCAAAAGAGGTGTAAAATAGTGCATGACTCACTTAACAACTGCCTTGCTCAGTAACAAAAGTTTTGGGCTCAATTTATGGCCGTTAGTTGTGCTGCAATAAACTCAGCATAGGGCTATCCATGGAATAGAAACATCAAGATTATGAAATCGGCGGCGTACAAAGAAAATATGTATAAAATGTTATATAGATGGCACTTACCCCCTTCGAGGTTGGCAAAGATGAACCCTAACATGAGCTCAAGGTGTTGGAAATGCAAAAGCACTGAAGGAACATTTTTCCACACATGGTG
Source organism: Pseudonaja textilis (assembly GCF_049901715.1). NCBI lineage: Eukaryota > Metazoa > Chordata > Lepidosauria > Squamata > Elapidae > Pseudonaja > Pseudonaja textilis. The sequence goes on from NC_141990.1 coordinate 210,215,056, forward strand.
GTCTTGTAAAACTACCCAAAAATTTTGGCAAAAAATCAGAAAATGGTTGGAGGAGATAACTAAAGAACAAATAGACTATAAACCAGAGTTCTTCCTGTTAGGGATCTCTGATAGATATTTATCCAAAAAGACAAAATATGTAATAATCCATATTCTAACTGCAGCTAGATTAGTGTTTGCTCAATGTTGGAAATTACCTCATACACCTTCAGAGCAAATGGTTATTCAGAAAATTTGTGAGTGTGCTGAAATGGATAAACTAACGATAGCATTAAAAAACAAAGAGTCCTCAACATTTTACGACAACTGGGACTCATGGTATAATTGGCTTATACGGAGACAAATTATGTAAATGATAAAAAGTAACTTAAACATAATGGAAAAGAGGAGTAGATTGGATATGATGAAGAGAAATGATCCTTACAGACAGTCACAAAAAGATATCATTCGTTTTTAATTGTATTTTCTACCCTATTCTCCCTCCCCTTCCCTTCCCTTCTCTCCCTCTATATCCTTTCTCTTTCCCCCAACCAGCCTGTGCTAGGCTGGGTGTTTTCCTTCTTTCCCCCTACCCGTTTTTCTTTCTATTTTGTAAATGTATTGTCGATGTGTTTTTAAATTGTAAATTCAATAAAATCTATTTTTTTTAAAAAAAAGGAAATAGCTTGGAAGTTATAGCTACCTGATTGTTAATGGGGAAGCTACATTGGCGAATGCTGTGGGCTGCTGGGACCAATTTAAAGTGTTGACATCAACCCACCAAGACTTTTATGGCTTATGTTTCTAAGCTCGTCCTCTGCCATCCAATAATGCAGTAAGATTAGCAGTGGAAAACTCCCTACAGAACCGACAGTGGATTCTTACTAGAAATGGACCAACTCCTCATTAACAGGATCCTCATTACAGAAGTCTCTCCCTGGAGATGTCTGACCAGTTTTCTTTTAGAAAATGTTTCAAGGCATGATAGTTTCCCCAGATGTTTATGAGCCAACTGCTACCCTTGAAAAGGTTTGCTTTAAATTTTACCTTTTACCTTTTAAATTTTTATTTTGCTTTTTTTTTAAAAAAAATTAAACTTTGTTTAAATTTATTGTTTTTTAAAAAGGTTTTTTATTTATTTTAACAACAAACATTAAGAAATACAAACATAAAATATCAAATAAAACCATCTTTTCATTGTACAGTGTGTCGGTTGGTACATATCTTTTGTGCACAATATCAACAGTCTTTCCTTTCTAAATGTATTATTAAAATTCATATTATATAAATCAACTACTATATTATTGTTAACTCCTTATTAGACTTTCATTATAAATTCATATCATCCTTTTCGAACAAATCTCAATTTTTACAAGACCTAGTTCATAATATCATTCATTTCATTGTAATCAGTGATAACATATCATTACATTGTCAAATCTATTGTTTTAAGCATTGCTGGTTTATTCTGATGGTTAGGAGGAGGAGGAGGGGAGGAATGGGAGGAGGGGAGGAGGAGGAAGAGGAAGAGGAGGAGCAGCGGGGAGGATGAGGAGGATGACAATGATAATGATATTACGGTGGTGATGATGGGTCTGCAAGAGTCATCATGATCATGATCTTGACGATTCTTTTGCAAACTATTCTGAGATTCTATGGGGAGAGGAACATACAGTAGGGATATTTATTATTCTAAATAGAATTATATGCCTGAGCTGAAAACAATTCCCTTTTCTGCAGTAAACCAGTGCTGTATACAAAAAGATACAGCAGTTTTCAGGGGGAGAAGATATACACTATTATTGTTTAATCTGCATTATTCACTGGGCTGTTCTACTCCACTTACCCTGACGGCATAATCAATAAGGTTTATTTATTTTAAATTTTTCAGTTATCTATTTATACTTTTATGTGTGCATGAATTTGGCTTCAAGTTAGAACTCTGAAAGAGGAAAAAATATGTAGTACATCCAATGGTTAATCCAATCTGTTCAGTTTTTAGAAACCTCTTAAGGGGCCTCAGCCCCACAATTATTATCAAATTGTAGTCTTGACTTTAAGCAACTATATTGCTCATCTAATATGATATACCTTGAAATAATTAGAAAAAAAATACAGATGCTTACAGCTTTTATACAGTATTATGCTTTCTAAGGATTATCTAATTTATCATGTGCTATAATGTTCACTTCCAGTCAGTTCCCGCCATCGTACTCTGTTGCTCCATATTGACCTCTGTATCCTTGGGTTAATTGCTTTGATTAACTACAGGACAGATTTATTAAGTTTACTGATGATGCTGTTTATGAAACTAAATACATTGCGATTCCTTCTATACCAATAACAAACAGGAGTATAGCAGTGATAAACTTTCTCATACAATGATGTTTCCTTTTTGTAACTGAGAAGGGTGCATTTTCAACCAAAGGACACCCAGCGTGCTCTTGAGTCCCATTTGAAGAAACAAAGCAAAGATCATACAGGTAGTCCTCAACTTACAACCATAATTGAGCCCAAAACGATGGTTGCAAGTTGTGCCAGGCGTTAAGCAGGTCATCACATGAATAACCCAATTTTTTTCACATTTTTTGCAGTGGTCAAATCATCACAGTCATTAATGAACCTACTGTCCACAATGGGCTTTTTTTTTTTTTTTTGCAGAAACCTGAAGAAAATGCCAGTTTCCAGCAAAAAAAAAAAAAAAAGTTGTACATTGCAGTCACGTGACCATGGGATGCTGCAAAACGGCCGTAAATTTGGGCTGGTTGTTGAGCTCTCCCCTGTGGTCACATGATTGCAGTTGGCGTACAAAATGCAATCACATGACCACAGAGGAGAGCCTGGCCATTGGAATTCTGAATCTGGGTCATAGCTGCCTTTGGGGGGACAGTGTCTATTGTAACTTCTCTAAGTGATCAATCATAGGTCAAGGATTGTCTGAACAAACTTTCTAGGCTGACAAGATTTTAATTATGCAACTAGGACGACAAATTTCATTTAAAGCCAGGTCTGAGAAAAAGGGACAAACACACTCAGGAGTCTGTCAGTAGCTTTCAAAACTACTCAAGTGGAAAGGAATTTTTTCTACAGCAAATTTGTCTAGGAAGGAACCTTGAGATTTGCCAAAGTATTTTGCATGTAGATCATCACTATGCAGACATTACCAACTTTGTCATGATTTATTTACCTGATTCATTTACTTATGTATTGGCTGCTCTAGATGGCTAATTCTGAGCAGTGTACAGCTCCTCAAATACATAAGTTGGAAAACAGATAATTAATTGTAATCACCTGTAAAAACTAGATGTTATGTGAAGAACAGTACAACCAAATCTTCACTGGGAAAGATAGTGATAGCAACCCCATAGCTTGGAGACTTAATAAAAAAAATATACCAATTTTTTCTTAAAACCAGGAGGGAGGAAGCCATTCAAACATCTGGGAGAAAGCTACTTCAGAGGACCAAAAGGGCACAGCTATGTGGCTCCTAAAGATGGACATTTCTTACCAAAGAATACAGACAGAATCTCATTAGATCTTTTCAAACAGGCAGAAGTTATTGGTAAAAGTGGCGGCCTAGCAGTTAAGACATTGGGCTGTTGACCAGAAGATCACCAGTTCAAGATCCAAGCATCATGTGATGAGGTATCCTCCTGTTCTTGCCCCAGCTCCTGCCAACCTAGCAGTTCAAAAGCATGCAAAGGCAAGTAGATTAGTAGGAATCACTTCTGCTGGAAGGTAACAGCATTCTATGCACTTTGGTGTAGAGTCATATTGGCCACATGACTACAGAAGTGTCTTTGAACAATGCTAGCTCCCTCAGCTAGGAAAAAGAGATGACAGCCACCCTCTCGAGTCAGACATGATTGCACAGGGAAATCTTTAACTTCTTTCTTTTAACTGTAGTTATCCAGCCTAGAACTATGAAGGGTTTCAAAGTTGTCAGCCAGCACTTTGAGTTGCATCTGGAAGCTTAGTGGTGGCGCAGTGGTTAGAATGCAGTACTGCAGGCTACTTCTGCTGACTGCCAGCTGCCAGCAGTTCAGCAGTTCGAATTTGACCAGGCTCAAGGTTGACTCAGCCTTCCATCCTTCCAAGCAGTGATGGGATTCAACTTTTTTTACTACCGGTTCTGTGGGCATGGCTTAGTGAATGTGGCATGGCCTGGTGGACATGGCAGGGGAAGGATACTGCAAAAATCCCATTCCCTCCCCACCCCACTAACCTGCTTTCCAGCTCTGTTCTCCTGTGCAGGACAACAAAAGAAGGCCCAGCCAATCAGCTGGGACTCAGGAGGCAGAGAATAGATGGGGCGGGGCCAGTCAGAGGCTGTATTTGCCGGTTCAATAGGGGCAGGGGCAGTCAGAGGCAGTATTTGCTGATTCTCCAAACTACTCAAAATTTCCACTACCAGTTCTCCAGAACTGGTCAGAACTTGCTGAATACCACTTCTGCTTCCAAGGTGGGTAAAATGAGAGCCCAGATTGTTGGGGGCAATATGCTGACTCTGTAAACCTCTTAGAGAGGGCTATAAAGCACTGTGAAGTGGTATATAAGTCTAAGTACTATTGCTATTACGAGCAACCACTGCAGAAATTCAGGTGTTACATGGGTGCACCCATTACTATGTGAGTCACTGGACCAGCTGCATCTGCTCCTTGTGTTAAGATTCATATGGTTTAGTAATGGACAATCTCTCCTTGAGGGAATCTTTTTCCGATGATTAGCCTAATCACTAAAAAGAAAAAAAAAACAATGCATTTCCATTGAAGTATTAAAACCACCACCACTGTGATCTGGGAGTGCAAGAGAACATTCAAATTCTACATGAAATGGAAGCCATTTCAAATGTACATACACATTTATGCATATTAGTGGGAAATGGTTTATAGATGAAAGGTTGAGATTTAATAATCAATAGCCCAAAATATCTACAGGCATTTTATAGTGCCCCCACAGCTTTTCTAATCAATTAAAAAAACATCTCCAGCTAAGGCATCCATGGAAAAGATTAGTCCCTCCACATGAGTATCTTCTACCCGGAACTGGAGTCTCTGATGAGATTAAATTGGATGTAGCCTTTCTGTATCTAGATTAATATTTTCTTTGTCTTTTATTTTTTTATATATCTATGCTGTTTAACTGGCAACCAAACTCCCATTTTCCCCTTCTCTGTGCAGAAATGCCTTCCGTTCTTATTTTCACAGTAGATGTTTAAGTTATTGCTTGAGATTAAAAAAGGCTTATTTATTCATTTTATTTTATTATTTTATCTATTTGTAAAATTTATTATCCACCCATCTTGCCAAACAGTAACTCTGGGCGAGTAACAATATTAAATTTAAAGTTACTAAGCCATGACCCATCAGCTTTTTTAATCTTTATGTCTTATTTATTTGGGTTTTCTATCCCTTTGGGAAACCCAGTTTATTTATTCATTTTTATTCATTTATATCCTCCCTTTGTTATTTTATAAACAATTCAAGACTGTGAACATACCTAATATTTCTTCCTCCTCCTATTGTTTTCATCACAACCTTGTGAGGTGGATTGGGCTGAGAGAGAGTGACTGGCCCAAAGTCTCCCACCCAGTTTTCATGCCTAAGGTAGGACTAGAACTTACTGTCTCCTAGTTTCTAGCTGATGCCTTAACCACTAAGACCAAACTGACTGAATTGGCATGGCACTACAGTTCTCCTGGGCTTTATGTCAGACTAATGATTTTCCCTTCCATTGGAAAGTTAAGATGGAATTCCCAGTAACCAGTAAAATAATGGAGAATTATTTTGGAACAAAATGAAGAACTATTTTTTCACCTACCCATTCTCTCATGTTGATATTCAAAGAATGTCGATACAACTGAAACATCAACAAATGGATTGTGAAAATTTATATGCATCCATTTGCATTTATAGCATTTTAGAAACTGGAGAACAAAATATCTAGTCTTCAGAAAGAAAAAAACATGAAAAGGGGGGTGTAATTCAGATATTTGCCTTTTTTAAAAAGTAAGAAAACTAGCATGAAAGTGTCACTGAAATAAAGGTAGTAAGGCCAGGGACAAGTTTCAAATGTTAATGATAATAGAAAAGGCGAAGCACATATTTTCTCCAGTGCCAAACGTTTAATGAGGATAAAACAAATTTAAGATTGTAATCTCCAGCTGCTTATTGGATGCCAGAGGTAATCCTACCACAGTGTTGCACTCTGGCATTTTATATTAGGAACAATAGTGTAGAAAATTGCTCGTTTTGAAGCATATTATCTCCTGAGTCCCCCAATCCAAATATCTCTAGGATGTGCATCTCCTCTTTCCTAGATAATTGATTCTGATTTTGCATTACTGCTTCCTCTGTTATGAAACTAATGGTTTGTCAGCCTGTGAGCAACTCTACTATTGTGAGACCCAAGGTAGTATAGGAAACAACCAACAGAGTGGGTTTCATACAATTTCACACTGTACAACAAAATTTCAACTGGAGATTTTTGTTCCAGCATCAACATTTGGGAATTCTAGCCTGGAAGATAGTCAAATCCAAAACAGAAATCTCATTTCATTCTCCGACTATATCTCCTGGTGAGCTCCTTCAGCTACAAAATCAGAAAGAATAATATCTTCAAAGACATGTCTAATATTCAGAGACTGTTTTGTCTAGTGGTTAAGACACCAGGCTAGAAACTAGGAGATGGTGAATTCTAGTCCTGCCTCAGGCGAGAAAGCCAACTGTGTGACTTTGGGCCACGCTCTCTCAGCCCAACTCACCTCAGAGGGTTGCTTCTGTGAGAAAATAGCAGAAGAGAATATTAGCACATTTGCCACTTTGAGTTACTTATAAAAAATAATAAAGGCAGGAATATAAAAATAAATAAATAACTTGAAGGATTTCTGCCTCTGATTTTTCAGATCACACTGTTATGTTGGTTTAAACTGAACTGAAGGCTGAAGTGTTTTGCCTTGCTCTGTGGAGAGGGGTGGTCTCTCTGGAGCTTTATAGCATTTTTTAAAAGCTTTCTTTTAAAAAAAATAACAGAAGTATATTTTTTTAAAAGACAGGAATGATATGAAGACTATAAAGAGACTCAGGTTATTTGGCACCCTTATGAGAGGAGTGGTTATGCCATAAATTTGTAGAAGGTTTGGGGCAGAGAAAATAGATGTTACCAACCGTTAAAGCTATAGAAAATGTTGGGGATAGGAGATCATAAAAGAAAGCAAGAAGTCCATTTCAGGATAACGATCACTTTCTCTATGTCCTACAATTCAGGATTTTTTTTAAAAAAATTGTCATAGGAAATCTCGTTTTCTGCGGTTCGCTGAAGCGGTTGGCATCAATCGAGTGAAGCCTCCCTTGTGTGTGAAGAAACAACCGTATGTCAATCTGCGCCTTCTTCCGACGAAAGAGGAAACAATTAAGAAAATAATGGAATGTGCAGAAATGAGTAGATCGACAATGGCAATTAGAGAACAGGAAGAAAAGGATTATTATAACATTTGGAATTTATTCTATGAATGGCTAGACAGAAGAGTAAGAAATTGAAACAAGTAATAATGGTATAATATATCATAATTGAGTTAGACTGAGTAAGAGAATGAATATAATTTAGGTAAGGATGAAATATATTTTTGAAAGACAATAATTAAAATGTGATATAATATAATAATTGACAAGTGTGATATAAAATACTGACTAGAATAGTTATAAATATAGACAAGTAAGAAATGTATGATAATTTTACTATATGGACAAGATATATATACCCAACTGACACACTGTTAAACAGAAAGATGATTTTATTTGTTTGTTTTTAGTTTTGTTATAAAAATAAAAAACTTTTTCAAAAAAAAATCTGCTCCTTCTGTGGGCCTAAAGTTTCATCACAGGTTGGTGTTCACACAGGTTATATGTCTAATTTAATGCTTTCACTGGACTTTATGCTCCGTGTTGATTTTTAACCGTGTTATTATAAGTTTGATACTGACAAGTCAATACAAAGTGCTTGTATTTATTGCCGTTCATCTTTTAACTGCCTTGTTCAAATTATTAAAGGAGACTAACTGCTAAAAAAAAAAAACCAATTAGAGCAAGCCTGGTTTCACCCATTTCTGCTTCTCCCTATAAAAATTCATAGGCATGTTCCCATGAATTTCTTCTGGATATAAACTTGTATGCACTTTTCTAAGCAAATTTCCCCTATTACCATATGTCCACCCAACCCCCCACTTGTCTTATGTTTATATTCACTGCTGCTTTTATTTTCTTTTTTGCATTGTTCCAAGCTGCATTGGAACATGCTGAAACATCTCTGTTTTGACTTGTAAGGTCTTAATCAGCTAGATCTCTAGAAAACTGCAAACCAATACATGTCCACATACTTCATCACTATAAATGTATTCTCTGTTCCCCACTAATATTAAATTTATGGTCTTCTAATTCCTTGTGTGAGCAGAAGAAGTGCTATGTCCCTGAGGGATTTAAATATTTCCTATTCCATGGCTCCGTTTGTCAATTATTACTGGATAGTAAAAGGTATTTTATACAAACTAAGAAGCACTCTGTTCTTTATTAGTATTTCACATTTCTAAAGGCTAAGCTTTGACATTTACTTTGAACTAATCTTACTAAATTTCACAGAAGCAATATTGATTAGCTTATTGGAGGGCTTAGTGCACCAACCACAGACCACGGTTCACAAGAAGCATGATATATTGTAATTTTTATACATTAAGAGTGTCTGTCCTTTGCTTCTGCCCTTTAAACATGCATTTGCTTGGATCTTGCTCTCTACACAGTACAGAATCTTGCCTTTTCTCAGTGGCTTTGTCATATAGATGTATATTAATTTCTGTTTCTAATGAAAGAACCAAGACAAAGGAAGGTAACTTGTGGCCAGATTCCGCATTTTCATTTTTAATTATTATTATTTTCAGCCTTCAAGAAGCACAGAAAAGAAACCCAGAGATCTGATAGCATGAGCAAAATATTTCAGTCGTTTGTTTTTTTGTGAGAGATGAGAGGACATCATGGGAAATGTTGATGACTGGATTTAGCCTCACACAATATTGTTCCTTTTAAAAAACAAAGCAAGGGGACATTTGTCAAAAAGCAGGGCTTTCCCTGACAAATACCAATTTTATAATCTAGCTGTGTTCTGGAGACTATAAAACAGATGTTGGGACTGTACAGTGCTTACCTCAGAGGTGGTATTCAGCAGGTTCTGGCCAGTTCTGGAGAATCAGTAGCAGAAATTTTGAATAGTTTGGAATACCACCTCTGACTGGCCCCGCCCCCATCTATTCTCTGCCTCCTGAGTCCCAGCTGATCGGCTGCATCTTCTTTTGTTGCCCTGCACAGGAGAACGGAGCTGGAAAGCAGGTTGGTGGCGTGAGGAGAGAATGGGGATTTTACAGTATCCTTCCCCTGGAGTGGGGCGGGAATGGAGATTTTGCAGTATCCTTCCCCTGCCACACCCACCAAGCCACACCCATCAAGCCATGCCATGCCCACCAAGCCATGCCCACAGAGCTGGTAGTGAAAAAAAAATTAATCCCACCACTGGCTTACCTCTGAGTTTGATAAATATGTTCTATGTATTTTAGCTGGCCCAGATAAAACCAAATCCTTGCCAATAAGAGAGGCAATTCTGTCTGAATCAGAGTACAATTCTCCGCCATGCCTTTCCTTCCCACATGTCACCATTTGCTGTAATTAGTGTGACCATGAACCACACATACATTGTGGAAAGACAATAGAAAATGGATGTGAAAGTGGGTGCAAAATATCAATCCTTAAAACTGAAAAAAAAAGTTTCCTTAAAGGAAGTAAATTAGTGAAAATAAAAATTCCAACAATATTAACAGTGCTAAAGTTATCCTAATCCAAAGCATAGTTCCAAATTCCAACGACAAACCAAGTTGCAATATTTATCAGTGACATGGATTCACACAGTCTCTTTCTTTTAGAAAGAGACTTAAATTTAGAGCAGACATGTTCAATTCATGGCCCATAGGCTACCTGTGGCCCTTTACAGCGAATTTATGACCTTATTATGTGATTATCTTTATTACTGTATATTTTCTATGGAGCCCAAGACAGTTCCTCTTTACTCAATGAGGCCCAGACAAGCCTAAATCAAACCATGATTTAGAGAGACATATCTACATTTTTATTTTAAATCTTTATATATTTAGATACACATGCTGAGCAAACACACGATGCTAACCCTAGTTAGTGGAATGCAGGCAGCAGAATGTTGGGTTGCAAAGCAGTGCAGTAAATCAAGGATCATGGCTTGCATGGGATAGAGTGAGTATGTTTGGAATAAAAGTGGGCTTTGGTTATCTACTGGCCAAAATGTTTCTGACTGGTTGGGACTGTCTTTTCGGGAGGCGACATCCTAGCTGTTGTAGTCTGCTGGCAGCCTGTGGAGCAGCAGAATCCGACAGTGGGGAAAAACATGGGCAAGTCCGGGAGTCTGGAGAAGACATGGACGATGGTCCTACATCAGATACAGAGATGGGACCAGGGCCATCTGGGAGTTATATGCTGACTCCTGACCCTCCAGAATCTGACAGCAGCGAGGAAGAGGAACAGGGAGACCCTGTTCCCAGTGCACACTTGCACAGAGCTGCCAGAAGGCAAGAGCAGTTAAGACAAAGGGGGCAATTCGGGAGTAAGGCTTGGAGGTGATTACCCCTCTCATAAAATATTAAACAAAGTGCAAAGGGACAGGAACCTTTGCAGAAAGCAACGTTGTTCGCTCTGGTCAGTTTGGAACCTGAAAGCTCTGTGGTGAATTTGTGCTCCATTTGGTTTTGAAAGACTAATTGGTAGTTTAGTTGTTGGCAGCACTTCAAGTAAGATAAAAATGAGTTCTTATCAGACTTCTCCCAAAGAACTTTGGCAGACTTCCATGGGACTATTTATAATTGGTTGAGACTCATTATGGGCTGTGAATGATGATAATTCACAGCCCTTGAACTAAAACAAAAGGGTTTTGGATTTAACATGTGTTTGTTGTTCTCAGGAAGCCTTGGTCAGAACACTAGCAGTGTTCCACTATTTCAGGGGCTGCCACAAAGAAGAGAGAGTCAAACTATTCTCCAAAGCACCTGAGGAAAGGACAAAAGGCAATGGATGAAAACTAATCAAGGAGAGATGTAACCTAGAACTAAGAAGAATTTTCCTGACAGTTAGAGCAATTAATCAATGGAACAACTTGCCTCCAGAAATTGTGAATGCTCCAGCACTGGAAGTTTTTAAGAAGAGATACAGTTGGGGTGGAATTCTACTGGTACAAACCAGTTCTATAGAACTAGTTGTTACACATCTGCGCAGTTCGGAAACCAGCAAATCATGCCACTGGCTGGCCCCACCCAACCCCTTCCTGCCCCACCCAGTCACTCCTTATCTCGCATGCACGCCATCCAACTTGCCTGCATTGTGCCTTTGCCTAATTTTTGGTAAATTGCTATTTTTCCTTTTTTTTTTTCTCCAGATGATCAGCTGTTCCGAATATTAGCTGTGCTGAACCGGATTTCTTGCTTTCTAGCTAATCTAAATCACTGTTATACTGCTTTGCCTTCACCTAGGAGGCTTGCCTGAGGCTCAGTCAGGGGTGTATTCAGGGGGTTGGCAGTGGGCGGGGAGAAATATCCTGAGAGCTGAGCTAAACCTTCCTTAGGACTGAAGCTTTTTTTAAAAAAACAAATGTTATTAATTTTCAAAGAGAGTACACAGACAAACAAAACATAAGACATAAGAACATAGAACATCTTTTCTAAAAACTGCTTAACAAAACAAATAAGACATCTCATTTAAGTACAACATAGTTCTAAATTATCACGTTTCCACACACAATTTAATATGCATCTTATATATTCAACTTCATATCTTATTACTGTTTTCCAACTTCTCACTGTTTCTTCCTTTATTTCTGTTCAATTTTTATTCATTAAACTTATACTTTCATGTATTTCATATTACTATATTTCATATTATTACTATTTCATATGTTCTTATCCAACATCATTACTCCTCAATAAACAAACATAAACTAACAAAATACATAACATAAAAACATAAAACTTATTTTTAGAAAGTGGCTTAACCCCGGGTTATAACTTTTTGTACAGACATAAATCAAGTTCATGCTCACCTTATATACTATTTCATATCTTATTTAAAATTCTATATTTTCCATATATCTTCTCCCCTCTTTTCACTCTCTTAATTCTATTTTATTTATTTAATCTCAATTTAAATCATTATACTTGTATCTTTTGTCCGTTCTTTTTCAATTATCCATTTATCTTTCTCTTTAACACAAACTTTTTCCTGTAGTGACTGGTTGAAGTATGACACCTTTCTATTTCCCCCCCAAATTTAACACTTAAAATTAGACATAGTTTCTATTCTGATTCTGCTTAGTACATTCTACATAACATTTTAAAATATAAAACATAATGATCTTATAGTATATTAAAAATAATGTTCCATAACAAATTAGTTAATTAAACTAATTACACATTAATTACACATTCCCTACAGTATTCTATTAATACATATTTCAAATACAAATAGTAAAATACAATCTTGTGTACTTTTGCAGAATCTCTTTTTAGATTATGTTTTACCCTTTATCTCTGAAAAAAAAATGTTTATTAACATCTTGTTTTAAGCCTTTATAACTTCCCTTCACTTTTTCCCTTCCTTCCTTGTCAAATCTAACCTTTTTACTCCCCCCCTCTCAATCTCCAGCTTTTTAGTCTCCCCTCTCTGTTGTATTCCTCTTTTCTGTTGCTTTCTATCATTATATAGATTTTTCACCTTACTTTTCCCTTTCTTGGTTGTTTTTTTAAAACTTAAATTCTTCATTTTCTTCTCCTTTTTACCCTTTTTAAAAATCATATGTCCATTAAAGATGGCTTCTTCTTCATCATCCCAGCCTTTTTCTTGTTACATTTCCTGATAAGTAGAAATCGCCATTTCTAAAAAGCAAAGGATAGATCCAAAAGAACCCTTGCCTTCTTCTTCCTCTTCTCTTAATTTTTCAAATTGCATTTTCAGTTCTTCAACAGATACCATTGTGAAAGAAATTTTTTTTTTAAAGAAACAATCCAAATGTTTTCTTAGTCTTTCAAAAGATAGTTAAGGTCCCAAAGTCATCAAGCAATCAAAATCAGCGCAATCAGCACAGTCTGTTTCACTTTCTTCTACTTTCTCTTCCTGGGGCAGAATTCAATTACACAATTCCAAGGTATTTTTTGGAAGTTTTATTGCGATTTAATCTCTAATCTTATAAAACTCCAAGCAGTCTCCTTCAACAAACGTTAGTATAAATCATTTACCTCTCTTCCTTCCCACTTAAAGCAAAAAGATTTTAATTTTTAAATATCAGTGTTTAGAAATCTAATGTCCCCTTGGCTTCAATTTTGAAAGTTAGTACCTTCTGCTGCCAAAGCGGGTATTTCTGATTTCCATCTGCTGTCTCCGTGGGAAGAAAAGTGAGGAGAAAAAAAAACGTTCCCTTTACTTTCCACTGCAGCTTAACGATCTTCTGAGAAACAATATATCACTTAAAAGGCCAAAGTTCCAGGGTATTCAGATGTTAATTGTCATCCCGGTTCAGCCAAAAGCTTTCTCTATCTTCACTTCCTCCTGCACACAACTTGTCCGGCTGAGAGGTTCTTTGTGATGGCCATTGCTGACCATCGCTCCACCATCTTTGGAAAAGGGAGTTAAGCCGGCTGGGAAGGTGGGGTGCGATATCTCCCGACCCCTGCCCGGATCTCTCCTCTCTTCAGTTATCCCTATAGGATAACTATAGCCTCCTAATTCAGTTGGATCGAAGGCACTCCAGAAGCGAGCGCAGCAGGGATCGCGCACAAACGTGAATTCCTGCTGCCTCCGAAGCCTGACAAACCAGAAGGGGGGAAGCTTATATTTTTCAGTGCAGACTCAGGCAGCAGATTGCAGAAAGGTAGATCTGTGAGTGAATCTGTGATTCTGCAAGTAACTCAATCTGCCTACCTGCTTGCCTGATTTTGGGTAAAAGTTGCTTTTTTATATAAAAAAAATCAATATTTACATAAATATTTACAATATTTACATACAAGCCATGCCTAGACAGTCATGTGACCACCAAGCCACACCCACAAATTAGGCCACGGCCACAGAACTGGTTGTTAAGAAATTTGAATCCCTCCCCTGGATACAGTTAAAAGAGGTTCTATTCTATTCTATTCTGTTCTGTTCTGTTCTGTTCTGTTCTGTTCTATTCTATTCTAATCTAATCTAATTCTATTCTACAATTATCATTACTGCAAATAGCATGTTTTCTGCCAATGCTTTGCTTCCGAGTAAAACAAATATGCTATATCAAATATGCTGTATCAGATATATCAGATATGCTATATCAGATATGCTATGTCAAATGATTTCCCACAAAGAAGAACTGAAAGCCAATGTGATCAGCACAAGCTTTATTAAAGGTAAATCCATACAGGAGTAAATACCTGATGGACCACAGATTCATCAAATTACAGAGATGTATGCTGTGTTCTGTCATGGCATGTCTGTGCCAAGAGGCTGGTTTGTAAAGTTTTATAACCATCATGCTGAGCATGTCCACAACAGGTTATGTGAGAAACTAGCTTAACAGTCTGAGAAATGTCTTTCCTGTGAAGTCCTCAGCATTTTTGCACCTGGCATTATCACCAGATGCATTTACAGCTATAGTAAAGATTAACAATTAAAAGGAAAAGATAAAGAACTAGATGTACTGTACATAAAATCAAGAGAGCGAAAACACTGTAACTTATTGTAATTGAATGGAAGTTGAACTTATTATAATTGAATGGAAGTGGTTTGATCTGATGGAGTAAAAATATTTCCTAAAGTTAAGAAAATAAAAGGAAAAAAAATCTCAGATGTGCACATGCTGGAAGAAAAACAGTGGGAAATGTGTGGGCTGTTGCCAAGAATGAATGAAAGGAACACATTGGCTGTGGTGAAAAGCATACCATTACTACTATTACTACTTTTTCTTCTCCTCCTCCTCATCTTCTTCCTCTTCTCCTTTTCTTCTCCTCCTTCCTCTTTCTTTCTCCTTCCTTGCCCTCCTGCTCCTCCTCCTCCTGAAAGTTGAAGAACGTGAATATTCCCAAGAAAAGAACATGACTGAAGCAATGATTACTGAAGCAGTTTTAGTAACTACAGCACCAAGGAGATTTATTTACAGGAAATACCAGTTGGGGATAGGCAAAGCCTTGTGCATAAGGAGTGTCCATATTCACCACTTTCAGGATAGTCTTTGCAAATAAATCTCTGAGCAGCATTGAGAAAGACCTGATGTAAGCATAGTATCTAATGCTAAGATTATATTCTTCTTCTTCAGATCGTAGCAACCAGGTGATCTTTGGGTACACACAGACTTCCAGTTTCTTTGATATTGCATTTAATAAGTGTCACAATGCCACCAATTATATTTACAATCCAACAGCCATGAAGTCCCTGGTCAGATACAAGATCAAAGTTGTCCTTTCCATGGGTAGCTTAAATCAGCTGGATATTGGCTGACAGGAGAGATGACCAATGTTCAAAGTTTATTTAGATAAAAACCCATTTTTTTAAAAAAAAATGCAAAGTCTTTGCCAGCAGAGTACTTAGAAGTTTAGCAATTGGGAGAGTATTGAATCAGGGATAGATTAAGCCTGGTTGCTTTTTCTTGTAGGTCCATTTTGCACGGAATAGAATTTCTTTACTATTCTTTCCCCACAGCAAAAAAACTATAAGTAATTTCAGATGCTGGGAGTAAGAAATCTACTAAATAGATGAATAGCTTTACCTGACAACTGTGTTTACTTATTATTTGCACAGCTAAAGCAGATCCATAATACCATTTCCCTCTCTCTGTAAAGCCTTCTTGCCTTTCAGCACAGTCATTTACTGTAGTTTCTTTTAGACGGGCTCAAATCACCTTGCTTTATTGACTTTATCAGATGGCATGAAGCTTAAAAACTGCCAACAGAGCTTCATTGTTACTGGGTTACATTTGACTCCATGATGTTCAAGGACTCTCTTAAAATGTATTTTCCTTTGGAGCATTATCAACATCTTCTTATAAGGAAAGTCATGCTGTTCGTCTCTGTCTAGGCCAGGCAAGCACTAAGAGTTTTTTTTTTTTTTTTGCCCCTCCCTAATGCTAGCAAAGTGATTTTTTCAAAAAGGAAATAAAGTGCAATTCAGCCGCCAATTGCACTGTAAAGCTCTGAGAAATCCTTCTTGGCCCATATCTAGTTTTCTTATCCAGAAGATGTTATTTGAATGTTTTATTGCTTATATCTAGGATGATCAGCTTAATTCATCTTATCAGCCATTTCTTTCTCCAACAGTGCATTACAGGCTAACAGTCTATCATGCTGCATAACCTTATGATATAACCTTACAACCCAACCCTGGAGAGGAACTGCAGTTCCCTATGGAGCAATTTGCTGCCTGGAGTTGTTTTGGTCCCTTAAAAGATGCACCAATGACCCTTTATTTTGTTATCAAGCAAGAACAGCCTCAAGGTAGCTAAAAATTTGTTAGGTCTTATCACCTGTTACCTTGGAAGGAAGTCAAGTAGTGCCTCTGAGGAGAAGAAACGGAGGCAGAAGCAAGTTCAACCCTAGAGGCAGCAAATTCCAATGCAAGAGCCTTGCAATGCTGGCTCATGAAAAGCTCATCAGATGAACTAGCCTGTTTTCCCGAAAATATGATCCACCCTAAAAGTAAGTCCTAGCTTGAGTTTTACATGTGCGCCCAATATAAGCCCATCCTCCAAAGTAAGCCCTAATTAAGATCCCACCCACTCCAGACTGCATGGGTAAAAATTAAGCTAGGGTGGGGATGGGAGGTGGAGCTGCCTGGAGCTTATCTTTGGACGGTTATAGCCAGGCCTCACACACCCTGACACCTGCCCTGCTGGCCCATTTCTTCTGCAGCTGGCAAGGCTGGCAAGGCTTTCCTAAAGGCCTCTGTAACTGATAACAAAGCTCCGGATTGATCTGGAGCTCCATTATAAGCTGCAGAGGCCTTCAGGAAAG
This sequence comes from Pseudonaja textilis, assembly GCF_049901715.1. NCBI lineage: Eukaryota > Metazoa > Chordata > Lepidosauria > Squamata > Elapidae > Pseudonaja > Pseudonaja textilis. The sequence goes on from NC_141990.1 coordinate 210,232,121, forward strand.
CCTTGCCGGCCACAGAAGAAGTTCCTGAAGACCTCTGACAGAGAAAAGGAGGCTGTGGGCTTCGTGCACAAGTGAGGTTAGTCAGTGGATGACTTCCCCCAAAAAATAAGACCTGGTGCTTTTTTTGATGGCAAAAAAATATAAGACAGGGTCTTATTTTTGGAGAAACACGGTAATTCTACTTCACTGTAAGGTTACATAAACAGACTCTTGCAAGTCTGAAAGTACAAATCTCCTGCTGTCTCTTTTTACCGCCTGATAAGTTAGGGGCAATCATTTCAAAATGTCTTTCTCTGCCTGTTTTTCAATTGTGGGCTTTACCTCCTTTTACCTAATCAGTCCCTAGACAGCATCTCTTCTCCTCCCTCCATCTTTCAAGGTCATTCTCACATTCCAATACAAACAAAACCTGCTAAGCCCAATAAACCAGATAATAGAGTTAGCTTTAGGATGTTTTTGGAGTTAAATGGCTCTCCCCCAGATGAAAATCTAGAGCAGGCCTGCAAAATAAGGCTCTTCTATGCACGAGGACAAGGTTTCTTTGAAGGCACTGCAGGGAACTAGAAAGAACCCAAGATTAAAATTAAAAGAGAATTTGACTTAATACAGTAATTCGTAATGGAGCAAAATATTTCAAGGTTGGACATATCGAAGGATGTTTTTGAACATGAACTCAGAAGTTGATTTTAGGAGTACCTGCCTCTATAGAAGTGCCTAAAAGATGTTATGGAAGTAAAACACATTTTATCAGGCATGACTAAGAGAGATCTGGAAGTAGATTTTAAAATGACAGGCTACAACCATAACACATTATAGAAAAAAAATGCTGCACTGAACATCAGAAGAAACCAGCCAATGTCTTAACAATTAAAATGGATATAGAAAATAACAAACCGAGAGAGTAATCTTCCTACACTGAATTTGCAAAAGAGGCTCGTTAAAGCTTTGAAGAATTTTGTGAAAAGGGACAAAGAAAAACATGAAAGGAAATCAAGTTATATGACAATATTTAACTTTCGTCTTATTATAGAAGTTTTTTGGGGGGAATCTAGAGATGTCCTATCCCTCTATGTGTTAGGAGAACCCAAATAATTGCAATTTATTTAGCAAGTTATGGCCAAACAAATGATGGCTTAGTACCACCTATGAAATTGAGATTGGTAAGTGGTAATAAGGAGAATAATTAATGAGGTTCTTTCATTGCCTTTTATTTACAAGCATGGATTTTAAAAAATGGCATTGATACAATGCCCATTGATTCAGTTTAAGGGCTGCGGCTTTCTCTAGCCCTGTAATGTTAAGGAATGTCTTTGCATAGATTCTAAAGTGTCAGAAGATCCCAGAGGTAATCAAGATAATTGAATAACTGCTTGAAGGAATTAGATATGTGCGTTAATAATTATGATAATAAGTTTTTAATAAAAACCTATATCTATTCTGTTATCTCCAGGTGCAAGCGCAATGTTCAACATTTTAGAATTTTTCAGGAAATATAACTACAAACTATAGAGTTATATTTCCTGAAAAATATAACTAAGCATTTTTCTTTTTTGTTCTAGCTTTTTCTACTGTTTATTCCTTGACTCTTTTTGAACTCTCTTGTGATCAACTTCAATGCTTGGATTCATTGATTTACCCTCAAACGTTGGAAATTCATGCATCTGTTCAGGCAATTAAATGTATGGCAAGATACTAAACTGCTCAAAAAAATAAAGGGAACACTTAAACAACACAATGTAACTCCAAGTCAATCACACTTCTGTGAAATCAAATTGTCCACTTAGGTAGCAACACTGATTGACAATCAATTTCACATGCTGTCATACAAATGGAATAGACAACAGGTAGAAAGCAGAGGCAGTTAGCAAGACATCCCCAATAAAGGAGTGGTTCTGCAGGTGGTGACCACAGACCACTTCTCAGTTCCTATGCTTTCTGGCTGATGGTTTGGTCATTTTTGAATGCTGGCAGTGCTTTCACTCTAGTGGTAGCATGAGACGGAATCTACAATCCACACAAGTGGCTCAGGTAGTGCAGCTTATCCGGGATGGCACATCAACGCGAGCTGTGGCAAGAAGGTTTGCTGTGTCTGTCAGTATAGTGTCCAGAGCATGGAGGTGCTACCAGGAGACAGGCCAGTACATCAGGAGACATGGAGGAAGTCATAGGAGGGCAACAACCCAGCATCAGGATCGCTACCTCCACCTTTGTGCAAGGAGGGACAGGAGGAGCACTACCAGAGCCCTGCAAAATGACCTCCAGCAGGCCACAAATGTGCATTTGGCTGCTCAAATGGTCAGAAACAGACTCCATGAGGGTGGTATGAGGGCTTGACATCCACAGGTGGGGGTTGTGCTTACAGCCCAACACCATGCAGGATGTTTGGCATTTGCCAGAGAACACCAAGATTGACAAATTCACCACTGGCGCCCTGTGCTCTTCACAGATGAAAGCAGGTTCACACTGAGCACATGTAACAGACGTGCCAGGGTCTGGAGACGCCATGGAGAATGTTCTGCTGTCTGCAACATCCTCCTGCATGACCGGTTTGGCAGTAGGTCAGTAATAGTGTGGGGTGGCATTTCTTTAGGGGGCTGCACAGCCCTCCATGTGCTTGCCAGAGGTAGCCTGACTGCAGGCTACCTCGGTACCATTAGGTACCGAGATGATATCCTCAGACCCCTTGTGAGACCATATGCTGGTGCGGTTGGCCCTGGGTTCCTCCTAATGCACGACAATGCTAGACCTCATGTGGCTGGAGTGTGTCAGCAGTTCCTGCAAGATGAAGGCATTGATGCTATAGACTGGCCCGCCCATTCCTCAGACCTGAATCCAATTGAGCACATCTGGGACATCAAGTCTCGCTCCATCCACCAATACCACATTGCACCACAGACTGTCCAGGAGTTGGGAGATGCTTTAGTCCAGGTGTGGGAGGAGATCCCTCAGGAGACCATCCGCCAGCTCATCAGGAGCATGCCCAGGTGTTGTAAGGAGGTCATACAGGCACGTGGAAGCCACGCACACTACTGAGCCTCATTTTGACTTGTTTTAAGGACATTACATCAAAGTTGGATCAGCCTGTAGTGTTTTTTACCACTTTAATTTTGAGTGTAACTCTAAATCCAGACCTCCATGGGTTGCTAAATTAGATTTCCATTGATAATTTTTATGTGATTTTGTTGTCAGCACATTCACCTATGTAATGAACAAAGTATTTAATAAGAATATTTCATTCATTCAGATATAGGATGTCTTATTTTTGTGTTCCCTTTATTTTTTTTGAGCAGTGTATTTTGCACGTTATTAGCCTGTTCAGGTAAATGCCAAGGTTGGATAAATCAATGATCATGGCTGATTAAAAAATACCCTGTGTGACTGACTGGGACTACCCAAGCAAGTAGTCCCAGTCAGTTTTAATGGATGAATATCATTCAAAATAATGCTTATATTATATAGCAAACCGTATATAAGAGTAAGACTGTCCTTATTTTTGTCCTGGACCATCATTTTTTTAACTGTTCTTTTGGCTTGATTTCTTATTTCAGTTCTGATTCAGAGCTTCAGTTTGGCTTGTTTGCTTCTTGATTACTTCACATTTGCTCCTATTGATTCAAACCACATCTCAAATTTCGGATCATGGACTTTCAACATTGAAAGAATGAGGTCTCCTTGGAGATCTAAGTTGTACTTTGTAGAATGCCTTATTCTGCATACCTGCAGACTCTGATCACGCTTCCACTGTGAGCATTCAGATAAACAATCTGAACATCTGATAGCCAGCAAATAGTAAACATTTGATTCTGTAATCTCTTGGACCTACATATTTTACTGCAATTCTAAAAGTTTCATCAGTCCTAAAGGAAAACTGTACTGCCACCTTGTGCCTCAGTTTGAAGTTATTTTTTAAATATGTTCCTCTGGTTTTTTTCCTGAGAATGGTTGAAATAATAGCAGTTTGGGAAGTGATATCAATCCTAAATCTTTCGGGGTTTGGATCATATATTACTGCATTCAAATGACGTAAAAGAGTTGTTGATGCAGATACATATCTACACTGACACCGTAGAAAAACTTTGCCTCTTTCATTTGCATTATTTTTCTCAAAATGTTAAAGGCTGCCATCTATTCAAGAGAGTCTTTATCAGCACAGTATATTACAGGGATGTTGAACTTCAACTCCTATAATTCATAGCCCGGATTCTGGCTGGAATTATGGAAACAGAAATCTAACAAATCTAAGAACATTACTCTAGAATTTCCCCCCAAACTCATCTTGCTTGTTAACAAAAGTATCCATCTGTTTCAGAGCACCTGGGTGAACAATTGGTTAATTCATATTCCTTTTACGTCTTGTCATGAAACTTCTTGGACTCTTTGCTATGGAGAAATATCCAAAATTTGTTTACACACACACACACACACACACACACACACACACACGCACACCAGTGGTGTAATTCTACCAGTTTGGCAAACTGGTAGTAAAAACATGCTGCTGTTCAGCTGAACCAGTAGTAAAAAAACCAGCTACCAGTTCAGCCAAACCAGTATTTTTTTTATTTTTTTCCTCCTGACAGTCAGCTGTTCTGACAATCAGCTGTGCCAGGATCCCGCTCATTGTCTTACTGCTTCACCCAGGAAGCTTCCCTGAGGCCCAGGAGGCAAAAAAAATGGAGCACAGGGGAGAGTACTGCAAAAAAGTCACCCCCACCCAGTCACATGGCCACGCCACCTAGCCATGCCCACCTAGCCATTCCCACAGAACTGGTAGTAACAATATTTGCATCCCACGCCTGACATACATCACCACCACACAGAATTCTCCTATGCAAAAAAAAGAGACGGGCAGAGCGACAGAAAGACAGACAGACAAAGCAAAGATCATCTGTGGGGCAAATTATTATGGCAGCCTCTCTTCTGTGGATTGATACACAAGCCACTTGAATGCCAAGAAGATTTAATGTAAATAATATATGCAATAAAATTGTGGTACCAAGCTAAAAATTCAGATATGGTGGAAATAGCATTCAAGATATGAGTCCAATTAACATACCTCTCTAGGAAATCTCTCATTTGACAATAATAACTTGCATAGGATACATTAAAAAAAAAGAAAATAAGAAAACTAGGAAGATAACTGTTGAAAAAACAAAATAATAAACATTAATTCAACCCAATATTCTTTCACGGTGTATGGTCTCTTGATCAAATTCATTACCCTTCTCTGAATCAGATCTAGTTTTTCTGAATTCCTCTTGAAGTGTTATGCACTGCATTGGAAGTCAGGCCTGACAACAGTAGCAAAGAGTAGAACAATTACTTTCCACAGTTTGGAAATTATACTCCTGTTGATGCAGCCTAAAATTGCATTGTCTTTTTTTTTTTTTTTTGCAGAAATATGACATTACTGGCTCCATATTTAGGATGCCATCAAACTATTATTTCAAGACATTTTCTGAATTACTCTTCCCAAGCCCGTCATTTCCCATCTGATACCTGTATGTATGTGTCTGGCTCTAATGCTGGAAAACATGGAAGGGAAGAAGAAGAAGAGGATAACCAGCAGCAAAGTGGATGGACTGAGTTACAGCATGAAAAGTGCACCACTAGGGAAGAAGGCGGAGCCTCCTTGCTGACAGACCGTAGATTGCGACTCTCTGTGGCTATGGTCCATGCTCTTTTGTTGGAGAGCCCCGATCATTACAATTAGGTGCTGAAGCTGCCTTGGAGGGGTGGTGGAGTAAGGAGAAGCCACAAGCCAGGGTGAGGGGAGCCGCATCTCCCCTCCTAGGCTTGGTCTTTCCCCCCCCAACCCCGAAGACAACTGCAGCGATGGTTTAAAATGGACACTCCGAAGAGGAGGACTCAGCTGGATTAAGATTTGTGCAGGAGGGAAGAAAGAGTTGGATAACATCTGAACCAGGACAACTGTGCAATACAACTAAACAAAAGTACCCCAGGATTAAGGTAACATGGAATTTTTAAGAAAAGAAAAGTGAGCGGCGAAATTACAAAGGGACAGGGAAAAAAAAATAAGAAAATATTTTTGACAGCCAAGTGGGGCTTCGAACCAGGAAAGGAAGAAGCCGGAACTAAAGATTTAACTAAATTGGACTAAAATATTTTGGCAATAAACAGGCATAAAATAAAGCTGGACTTAAGATTGTCAAAAAATAATAATAATAAAGTTTACAGATTGGAGACTGGACTGTGTTGGAATATTGAGGTTCGAAAAACCGTAAATAAAAAAATAGGGGGGAAAGGTGAAGACTTTGTACAATGGAGAGTGCCACCTTTGACAAAAACTTGAGCTCAAACAAAAGGGAAAGCATCCTGTTTCTGAATGAACTTGTGTGGAATTAAAGTTAAAGAAATATTGAAAAAAGTAAGAATCTTAGAAAGTGAAAGCAGAACCAGAATAAAGAAAAAAGCAAGGAAAGACTGACTGTGGGATTGATTGATGTTTTTGGTATAGACTCTGGGCTGGAATAATTGAGAATTTTAGAAAATTGAAAGAAGAAAGAAGGAAAGTAAAAGTGAATTACTACAGGAAAGAGGCGAATCACTTTGCTCTGTGTTAGAAAAAATGGAAATGGCGATTGAAGAACAAGAAGAAAGAGCTTCAGAAGAGGAGGAGTTGATTCAAGGGGAAGATATCTTAAATAAACAATTAACACAAAGAATGCAACAAAGAAGTGGGGAAAGAAGGAAGGTTAAAAAGTTGAGATTTAAGAAGGCAATCAAAAGGGGGAATACCTGTGAAATCGGGAAAGACAGAAAGACCCAGCAGAAAAGGGGGAAGGAAGATATTAAGAAAGAGAGGGATATAAACTGGAATGAGAAAAGATATGGGGAAAAGAGGGGGAGGAGAAGCAGTAAGAAACAGGCACATGAAATAAAGAAATACAGAAATAGTAAAATGTTGAAAAGAAATTGTTTTTTCAGAGATAATGGTTGATGAATTAAAAAGGGGATTCTCCAGGGTGACAAGGGGTAATAAGAATATTTCTGTAATTAAAAATATTTAGAAAATAGGGTAATATAGATACTGATAACTCTTATTAAAAATTAAGGGGGGGAAATATGCTGCAGAATCCAAATGAAAAGATGCAATGATTATTATTGTAACTTCTTAAAAATAATGGTTTATTGGAAATCAAGATGAGGGAATAAAGGTATATTTTAATCATTGAGGTGTCAAACTCAAAGCAGTAAAAGGGGGAAAACCTATACTTGTTTTTTTTTTCTCTAGTGTTAAAACTTGTATTAATCTAGAATTTATAAAAAGAATGTGTAATGGAAAGGGAATATGACAGACTAAAGAACCAGCTAAATTAATAAATTAATATAGACTATTAAAAGCAAGGAGAGACATTGGTAACCTTTTTTATCATCATCATCATCATTATTATTATTATTAGGCAAACACATATTATCTTTATTTTTAAAATAAATATTAAAGGATTATATTTGAAATAATTGAAATGAAACAGAAAGATGTTTCGATTGAGATTAATGAAAGAGGCTAGAATTAATGTGTTTGTTTCTCTCCTTACTGAAAATTTGGAATGGAAAAGGTAATAATAGAATTAATTATGCATATATGAATGTATAATTGCTGTCATATTTGTATGTAAAGGTGATGACCCGGAAATATGTTGTCCACTAAAAAGAGATTTTTGGTTTTATGTGAAAAACTGAATAAAATTTGTTAAAAAAAGAAAGAAAGAAAAGTGTACCACTGGAATGTGTGAAGGAACAGGTTAGGGACAAATTATCATGAGAAAGACTGAGTGTTTGTAAGTGTTGACACTGTCTTGCTGGCACATGACCAATCTGTCTTCTAAGAAATGAGCAGTCCCATTTCAAATTTGATAAGCATTTCCCCACTTCTTTATCCAAATAATTAATGGAAATATACCTGGAAATAATTAATGGAAATATACTTATTTTGGCCATGTCATGCAAGGGAGTTCAGTGTACAAAACAATTATGTTTGGAAGAGTTAGTGGTAAAAGGAAACCAGACCGTCAAAGAACACAGTGGCTGGACACCATCGAAGTTGACACCAGCCAGATCACAAAATGACTAAAAGAAGTAGAGCAAGACTGGAAAATACTGTATATATAGAGAGAGATGACTCATAGAATTGTCAAGAGTCAGACACTACTGCATGGATAACATCATCATTATCATCGTCATCCTCATCAATATATTAGAATAACAGATAATCCAGGATTGATTTTGGTGGCATTCCATTGACATCTCTTTGATCTAATGAAACGCCACTGAAGAGCATTCCCAAACTTTGATATCCATTTAACTGTCATGTCAATCCCTCTGACAATTAACTAGCTTATCAGTCACCATGCCGTGGGTTATTTGTCAAGTGTTTTGTTGAAGACAAGCTGTTTCAAATCTACAGCATTTCCATACTCTGTAAAACTACCCAATAAGAAAAATCAGGGTTGTGAAATTCTGTAGAATTCCCAGCTCTAGTCTTCCTGTGGGTTTGATGTCCTGATCTGGTCTATTTCATAGGAGGATTAATCAGATCATCAGCTAGTTCCTTTAAGATCCTAAGATGGGGTTCATCTGATCCTGGCAATTGTAATTCAAAGAGAATTTCTCTGATGTGGTCTTTGTTCTGGTTCTAAGAAAAAGAAACTGTTCTGACCCAGCTCCCCATACACAACAAACCCTCTGAAGTGTACTCAAAGAACTCACTTTAATTAGGAGTGGTGTCAGCCCCGGCAAAAGCTTTCTCTCTCAACCCGGGCTAACAAGGCCATCCAGCCAGAAAATGAATAGTTGTCTGCCACATCAAATCATCTCTGTCCCCTGCATTTTATCTCCTTAGCTAGGGTGGGGCTTCATTAGCAGCTCTTCCTTCCCAAGGATCGGCCTACGGCTCTTCTTCCCAAGGATCAACCTATGGATTTCCACTGCTCTCCTCTCCTCTGTCTTCTGTGCAACTGCGCATCAGGCACTGGACCCAGCCGTTCCTCCTCTTCTCCATCAGACACCTCCAGACCTGGGGGCTGTTAACTCTCCATCTGAGGGCTGACAAACAGCCCAGGCTCCACCTCTGTCTCTGTCTCTGTCTCTGTCTCTCTCTCTCTCTGCCAGCTCCACTCCCTCTTCCCACTCCGAGCTCTCAGGTTGCTTTGATGCTGATCCTGACTCCCACATCTCCTCCTCTGATTTGGCTGTTTGGGGGCTGATGGCTGACAGGCCACAACAAACTAGCAGAAAATCACCTCCAGAAAGGGTGCCAGAAAGCGTTTTTCATCAATGGAATTCCGTTCTTGGTTAATTTTTTATCATCTTTATATTTTATGACTGCACAGGCAAGAGTTCCAGGCAACTTTTGTGATACTTAAACCGAAAAATCGCTCCCTGGAAGTTGAATTTATGCTTGTTGATCCTTTCTCATGAAAACGCAGACCAGCATTCGTTTGCCCTGTGTGGTGGCAATGTCTCTTTGATGGACATTTAGTTTAAGCAAGGAACCAAGATTCTGCCAACTGTATCGCAATTCCACTTAATTAAATGTCATGGTATGTATACATTTGGAGTTACAAACTTGGGAGGGGGGAAAACACTATCTTAATAGAAGAGAGTAACCAAATATAGCCATTGAATCAAAACGCACAATTTCAAATTATTGCTACTTGACCATAAAATGCCAGGTATTTTAAACTTCAAAGAATGCTTGATTCATTCTTTAATGGTGTAATTTACTGTTCTGCCTTCCATCAATGAGTTCAATTCATGTGAAGGACATCAAAGCTTTCTTTAATCTTTGTCTTTTCCACCTCAGTTTACAAGTTGCTGTTGTGTTCCTGCTTCTCCCTCGTCACATGCAAAAAATATAACCTTTTTCAGGAATGATTAATAGCATGTTAAAATGCATTTCCACCCCCACCCCCCTACCATTCTCTTAGTGGTTAAGGTGCTGGTCTAGAAAGCAAGAGTCAGTGAGTTCTAGTCCCATCTTAGGCATGACAGCCAGTTGAGTGACTTTGGGCCAGTCACTCTCTCTCAACCCAAGTCACCTCATAGGGTTGTTATTTTAGAGAAAATAGGAGGAGGAAGGAGTATTGGGTATGTCTGCTACCTTGGGATACTTAAAGTAATAAAGGAAGGCATGATAAAAAGAAAATCATTAAAAAATAAACACTGTCCTTGCCACATAATCAGTTCTCCAAACTTGGCAACTTTAAGACATGTGAACTTCAACTCCCAGAATTCCTCAGCCAGCTAGCTGAGGAATTCTGGGAGTTGAAGTCCACAAGTCTTAAAGTTGCCAAGTTTGGAGACCTCTGAGTTAAAACATGACTAATAGATGAAGTGCCATACAGATTTTGATAACCAATTGCTTCTTGCAAGATGGCTAAGTATCACTCTCTAACCTGGTTCTAAAAGCCAGAAATTTTCAATGTAGCAGGACTTCAAGCAGTTCAAGAGGAAATGAGAGGCTGAAGGCTGGACTCTTACCTGTATTTGCCTTTCCATGGGTCAATTTAGCCTACTTCGTTGCCTATTTAATTAAACAAAACAAAACAATGCACAGCCATTTTGCTGCCTTATTTCCATGGTGTGATTGTGAGGGTACAGCTGGACTGTGGACTGTGCAAATTGCAAAAAACAGAGCCTCATGTACAGGGGTGGGATTCAAATTTTTTAACAATCGGTTCTGTGGGCGTGGCTTAGTTGGTGGGCATGGCTTGGTGGTCATGTTATTGGCTGGGCATGACCAACTCAACATCACTCACATCGAGGCACACATCTCCTCACCTGGCCCCTCGTGATTGTGGGGATGCTGCAACAGTTGTAAGCGTGAAAAATGGTCATAGGTCACTTTTTTCAGTGCCATTGTAACTTTGAATGGTCACTCCACACAACAAAGTACCAGCAAAGGAGGAATAAAAAACTCCAGAGAAGTTCCTGAGACAGGAAGTCTAGTCCTGCCAAGCATGTAATAAGGGTTAATGGAGAGGCAGTTTCTGTAAGCAACACCAGAATGTTTCTTTCCTGCCTTCCTTACAGGATTAGGCCAGTAATTTCTTCTATCAGCCGGTTCTCCAAACTGCTTAGAATGTTAACAACCGGTTCTAGCTAATAGGTTCAAACTGGTAGAATCCCACCCCTGCTCATGTAGCTTATTACCAATGTGGTGCTGGCTCCTGACTTAAGGAAGCAACACTCATTTACTATGCTGAAATTCAACACACGGGGGATAGATTGCTACTAGTAAGCCATCATGCTTTTAGAAACTCTGCAACACTTAATGAGAAATATTAGGAAGAAGAAAAAGAGGAAATTTAGAATATTATAAGATTAACCCCAATGAAATTGTCTTTTAATGCTACTTTGGAAATGCGATTTAAAAATACACTTTCCTACAAACATGCAAATAATATCCAGCACTGTTGTTGTTATCACTGAAGTAAAGACAGTGGAGAATTGAATAGTCACGCATATTCACAATTTAATCTCCCCAGTTAGGATAGTATTTCTCAACTTTGGCAGTGTTAATCTGTCTGGATGGACATCAACTCCCAGAATTCCCCTGCCAGCATGCTGGCTGAAGAATTCTGGGAGTTGAACTTCACAAAGCTTAAAGTTCTCGAGGTTGAGAAACACCGGTCTAATATTTGAACTGCAAAAATCTGGATAAGAACTAGCTGGCAGGAAAGATATATAGATTATCCTATTTACCGTAATCTGTGTGGAAGTAAGTAGGAATCTTTGCATATTTAACTCTGCCATTTTCTTTGTACAAATTTAATTCTCCCTTTTTACATTTGCATACATTTTCTCACTTTTGTGGAGCAGAATTATGTTTGCAATGTAGCTACTTCTCTGCATTCAGGTAGAATACAGTATGGCATGCACATTTTTTCTTGCTTACTATCTCTAAACAAAATTAAAGCTAATGGCACTTTACTTTGTAATGTAGAATGTTAGAGAGAGTTCTTAAGTACTTTTTTGCATTTCACGCTCCAAAAGATAAATATATTTTGATGGAAAACACCTGTTTAATTCTAAATATATAAGAGATGTTGTAATTCTGTTTATTATATTTCCTCAACTGACTATTCAAAAAATATTAAAAGACCACTTTTTAATACTTAATATCAAATTGGATGAATATCAACTCTCGGCTGTATAAAATTCAGCTAAAGATTGTCCAAAACAAATGAATGATTGTTTTAACAATCTGTCAGTAAATCACATAATAGTTGGACACATTTTGAATCGAACTTTGACTTTCTTTTTAGAATCTGTCACCTAAAGTAAACTCTTGGATGCAGACTTTCAACATTACATTTCTGAATTTAATGCACATTACTGAATATTGCATTTCTGAATTTAATTGACAAATGAGAATCAGTTTGGCCTTGTGGTTAAGACCCAGACTAAAAACCAGGAGACAATGAGATCCATCCCACCTTAGTCATGAAAACCACCTGCGTGAGTTTGAGTCAGCCAACTCACCTCACAGGGTTGTTGTGGGAAAATAGGAGGAGGAAGGTTTGGTGGATATGTTCATTGCCTTGACTTATTTGTAAAAATTATAAAGCTAAATAAATAAATAAAAATATGGTATTCCATTGCTCTTTCCCAACATTATCAAACTTTTTTTCTGTATATAGAAATTGTTTTTATCTATTTTATTTCTTGATATCTCATTTCTTGATTAAAGATTAAAGGTGGTTCAATGACTTAATGACACTATAGATTACCTTTTTTCCAATGGTCCGACTTTTAATACTGCATGGCAGGGTGAACCCCTGTCCTTCGCCTCAGCTTCTACCCATCTAGCAGTTTGAAAGTATGTTACATGCAAGTATATAAATAGGTACCACTTCAGTGGGGAAATGAGCCGGTGCTTCATGAGAGCAGTTGGAATCCTGCCAGCACTGAACCTTCCTGGTTATAATGCCCTTTGTGAAGCAGTTTAGGTGGAGAGAGAGGGCCTCAAATGATGATGCAGAAACACTGCTCATTTTTCTTTCTGGTGTGGAGTTAGCTCACCCACCCGTGGCACACCTTGGGAATCGTGCAAGCATGAACCAAACAGGGCTGCCAAACAAGCAGCCAAACTACTCTGCATTAGCATTGCAGTCTCCTAGCTAATGAATCATCACCATATGCTAAATAAATAAATAAATTTCTTGATTGCAAGTTAGACCTGTGACATAGATGCTATTACAATTTCAGATCATGCTTTGGTGAACTTTTAAATCTCATTTCACAAACTTTTTAAGTGGACATTGAATGTATCTTTCCTGAAAAATAAATTTTTTATTAACCAGATGGTTAATAGAGGAGAAGGTAGAGGTTTTTTTCATACTAAGAGAGACTCAGTGGCAACATTCTCCTTACTGAGACATCACTAAAACATTTATTCAAGGTCAAATTATAGTTTATGCATCTGACAAAAAGGAAAAGCAATTAGTTAAATCTCTAAAGGATACATTCAATTTTATAAACTCTTTATGCATTCCATTCATTTCCTAATCAATAGAGATCCTGTTTCGTTTAATTATGAGTAAACAAGCTTCATGTCTCCAAAACCAATTTTTTTTAATTGCAACCCACAAGGAAACAAGACTGGAAAGGGAGAGAACTATCAAGGAATTAAGCTTTTCTCTTTTAGACCTAATAAAGTAAGCAGTGTAGTTTTGTACCATCTATTGTGTTGAATACATCATCCCCATCAAGAAAATTATTTTCTTGATGGTGCACAATAGAGGGGGATCACCAGGTGACCTACTTTCCATCACCACGCTGCTACTGTTACGTACATAAAAAGGTTAAAGCTGGAATAACCTAAGTGGAATAACCACTTCCCTTGAGATCGTCCATGTTAATCCACAGTATTGTTTTCAGTGATTCTAAAAGTTCTGTGTCTTTTATTGAAGGTAGACATAGAGATATAATGTAAATTGTTGTTATTAAGTCTTAGGTTATTTTTAACTTTGTCTCTTTCCCTGCTCTTCCTTGCCTTTTTTTGCAGTTAACTGTACTCTTTCTGCAATTAATGTACTGTATTTTGAAGGTTTTTTTGACCTTTAATAAATAGCAACCTATATTCCTAGAAGCTAAACTGAATGGTGTGTATGTCTACATTTTCTATGTACGTTTGTCTGTGTATGTGTGTGAATGTGCTTGCCCTGACCTGAATCTATGGATTGAGTGGGAATGTGCTGTGTACCAATTAAACTGGAAGAAGTCCCTAGAAGTTATCCAATAAATTCAAGATGATGGATGCTATAGGAAATAGTTAGCCTTGGTGGTGGTGTGACTGTCTTTGAAGGCCATCTGCTGGATGACAAGTGGACTTCCTTGTGCAATTGGCTGGCCACTGTGAGATCAGCCTGCTGAACTAGTTATTTTATTGATTTGATTTGATTTGTCAATTGCTTACAAAATAATAGGTATAAGTATAAACATGAATAAGAATACAGGAAATAGATACGAATAAATGGGGACAATAGGACAAGGGTGGTAGGCATGATTGTGCACTTATGCACGCCCTTTACAGACCTCTTAGGAATGGGGTGAAGTCAATAGTGGATCATTTAATGTTAAAGGAGTGGGGATTAGAGGTTAGATGGGGGTTAGAGTGGGGGTTAGAGGATGGATCAAAGGTCTGAAACAGTAGGCCACTGCTTATCTTACTTTGTTTCTATGATACATAATCCAAAAGTATCATTCCTTTGAACTGTGAAAAAGAAACTTTTTTAATATTGTTTCTTGTAAGTTTTTGATGCATTTCAGATTTTCAAAAGTTTTATATACTTGGATTGATGTGATGTCCTTTTCCCCTTTGTTTTCAAATCAGCTAAGTGCCTTTCTAATGTTTCTTGCCTGCTTTATTCTGCTGAAAATGTTGGATTGTAAAATGAACAAGCACAATTTTTTCTATTTGCATGATCTGTGTTTTACAGATAAAGTAGACTTTTCCATGCCAAACATTTTAGTGATACATACATTTGGCATCCTGTCTGCTTCATCTATTAGATCGATTAATTAGAGTAAACAAGACCTAATGATACATGGTCATAGATGTAGGGTCAACAAACAGAAAGATTGGTTGTAGGGCACGTGGTAGCTCAGGAATACTAGGAGTTGAAGTCCACAGGTCATAAAGGGACAACAGTTGCCCATCCCTGGGCTTGGCCTTCCCTATTGCATGATTCCTCAAAGGTTGTTTTCATGGCCTGATAAATAAACGGGCAGATTTCATCCCACCCTTTATTGCTAGAGCAGGGGTGTCAAACTGGGTTTCTTTGAGGGTCACATCAAGGTTGTGTTTGACCTCAGGGTGGACAGGATGCACATGGTCAGGGGGTGTGTGACCAGCTCATGTCGGGGATGCCTGTGATGTCCCAAATACTCTGCCAGCAAAAATGGGCTCCTTAACTCCGTTTTCAGCTGCAACGGCTTCCTGCAACCCTCTGCCAGTGAAAATGGAGCTCGTGAGGGCTGCCCATGGCCTTCCCAAGCTCTGTTTTTGCTGGCAGAGGCACTGTAGGCTGGTCCTTTGCTGTTTTCAGGGTGGCCCCAGGAGCCAGATCTAAGCACCCCACAGGCTGGATCCAGCCCCCAGGCCTTGAGTTTGACACCCCTGTGCTAAAGCTTCAAGGTGCTCCCAGTGATACTGAGCACATCTAGATTCAAGCAAGCCTCTTCTAAGCGTGCCTCTTCTCACCCTTGCAAGACAAGGCTTCTCCATCCCTTTGGGTTTGTCAACAACCTCTTCCCTTGATGTGCTATGTGAATCCTCAGGGTCTTTCCTTTAGAAAATATTCAGTGCGCTTGCAAAGTTATCAGTCAGAGAGGCTCTGCGCCAGGATTCAATTTCATTTTTGTTGTTGTTGTTGTTCACATTCTCCTTTATGACCTTTGTGGTAAACGGCTATGCTTCATTGCAAAGGTTTAGCTTCCAACACACTTAATAAGGCAAAAATAAAATAAAAATAAAAAGTAATAGGAACAGAACTTTCCTCTTAGAAGCGACGAATGGTAGCAGTGCCATTCTTCTCCAGGCATGATTCACAAACACACGTAAAATAAGAAATGATTAAATCCACACATTATAATTTGAGCACTAGATGACTAGCTGGGTAGTGAAATGTTTCATTTGAGGCAGGCTGATGATAAAGTTCTTGCCTCTGGCGATTGTTTTCTAATGGATGCTATTTCTCAATATCCTGTTCCCTCCTATTTAGTATATATTCTGGAGACCCTTTGTATACTAGATCTCAAGCACCATATTGCAAAACAGACTTCTTTCCAAAAATAATGTGAGATGTCTAGAGACTGTAGTATTAAATACTATAATATTTTAAATAGTATTTCCATTAAATCTGCCAGATATGGTCTTGACCTAAACTCTAGTCTGGGAAATAGAACTAATGCTGATATTCTTACAAAATACACATAAGCAGAAACTCTCACCACAAGAAGTTATGGGCCGTGTCAACCAAGCCTGTGTCCTGCATTTGTTTAGTCAATGGGCTGCCAACTAGCACCAGTGAAAAGGAACAAAATATGCACCGATGACTCATTCAGAAGCAAAATAGCTCAAGGAGAATCAGAAAAAGGGAGGCAAAAAGAAATCCCAAAGTCTAAAGGTTGTGGTATTTCATAGGGGCAAACTGATAAGCATTGAATGAAGGTGGAACTAAAGCCCTTCGTAAAGTTGGAAAGCTTTAAGCTAAGCTGGGGGATAAAAGATGATGCAGGATATCAAACTGACTAGCAACAGGGTCAGATTAAGTATTGTATTATAAGGAGAGACCAAGGTTAAGGCATGGAACAAAGAAAGTTGTATTTATTAAAAAAAAAATGGATGAACCTAAGGCCGGGAGTTTCCGAGAAAAGGACCTGTGCTTTCTGTCTTTCCTTGCTCTCCCTATCCTGCCCCAATCTGAAAGTTTAATAGATGTTCATTCCTGAAATTTCAGGGCAAGAGAAGTCAGGAGGGCCAGAAAAAGAAAGATGATCATTTCCCGACAATGTTTTGTCCACTGAATATCCTACCAAGTCATGGGAAACTAAAAGCTGGGTGAGGTTCATCAGGCAGTATATCTCCTCCAATTAAGTCAGACCTGACAACATGGACAAGCTTACAAGAAAAAGAGTAGGAAAACAGTGCATACACATGCACACCTAAGCTCAGAAGGATAATAAGAGAATCGTGAAGGGGGTTCTGTGTTTTTTATTTGCCCGGGATTTCAAGCTGGAGTCGTCATTTACAGAGCCACAACCGCTAATGAAAGGTGCTTGTAAAGCTGGCAGAAAGTAAAATTTGTGCCAGGGCAGCGACAAGAAGCTGTTAATGAAGAGAATAAAAATATTCCACGGAGTCACTTTGGGATTGATCTCGTTACCATGTTTGCTTTGTGGAGCTGCCTTAATTTATTTGAGGCATGTGGTTTATCTGAAACCACAGTGAAGCTGATGTTTTCATTTGAACAGCTGTGGCTCTAGAGATCTTGTGTGAATCCATTTTCCTATAAATAGGAAGCCTTGCCTTGTTGCACTTGTGTTCCTGGAGATTGTCTGATTCTCTATGTGCGGGCTGGAACTTATTTTCCATCCTACAATCAACCTGCCATAGCAGAAGGCCACCACTGCAGCTATTAGAAAAAGTTACTCAAAATGATTACGATTATATCATGTCATCATCACAGTTCACAGGGGAGTTTGAAAGCAAAAGAGAAATGGCTGGGGATATTTTGGAGGGTGGGAGGGAGTGGGAGAGAGAGGATAAATAGATTAAAGATAGATGATATTGTAGATGATAATAGATAGATAGACAGACAGATAGATATAGATATATAGATAATATATATACATTTAGATATAGATAAAAATGCATGATATAGATTAAAGATAGAGGATACTGTAGATAGATGATAGATAGATAGATAGATAGATAGATAGATAGATAGATAGATAGATAGATAGATAGATAGATAGGTGTAAATATAGATATAAACATGATAAAAATAGATTAAGATACTGTAGATGATAGCTAGATGATAGCTAGATGATAGATAGATAGATAGATAGATAGATAGATAGATAGATAGATAGATAGATAGATAGATAGATAGATAGATAGATAGATAGATAGATAAAGATAGATAGATAGATAGATAGATAGATAGATAGATAGATAGATAGATAGATAGATAGATAGATAGATAGAGATTATAATCAACTTTTCCTCTTATTCTTCTGAAGATTTTTTTCCTCCCAGGAAGATTTTTTTAACCACAAACCCAAAGCAAATAAATACAGTATTTGGGAGTATATTTGAATGGAACACTACACATCTGTTGGATTTCAACAACTGGGAGTGGGACTCTGACTTGTGGTTCATCATAGAATGATGCACTGATTAGATGATGTATATTGGACTCTCCATCAATCACTTGAAAGAATAAAGATGAACCCTGACAGACGCATGGCGTTTTCTATGTTTTGAAAGAGGTTCACTTGCAGCTTTGCTCTGTAAGGAAGGTAAAGCTGATTGTGTGTAAATACCCCAATATGCCTTTTCATTTTCAGCCTACATTAAGGTTTTGGGTGTGTGTGCATCATATAATGCCCCTGTATCTATCCAATCTATTTTCAATTAATTCCTCATAAATTAAGAAATAAGCTCTATGTCTTTCACCAATCACAGCAAGCAACGTTGCAGAAGCTGGATGATATACTTGATTAACCAGCAGAGGTTCCCATTCTAAAACTACCATATACTTAATTTTTATTTGCACAAATTTAATTCATGAAGAAGAAAGTAGGTTTGTAGACAATAGTGCTGGGCAGATAAAATGTCCTAATTGCTCTAATTGAACATGATGGGGTAGGTGGGTGGGAAGTGCTCTAACTGGATTTGGAATCCTGCCCTTGAGAAATTGCTGGTGAAATTGTCCCTATGATTTTTCTGCCAAAGAAATGTCATTTTTGCACACCCATAGAGGAAAATCTTTTTTCCCTGGACACAAATAGCTTTTGATTCTATTTCACTATCCATTCTTGCAGCATCCATTCGTTCAAGGCTCGACAGAAAGAGACTTATGAGTATACAGCTGTTCATTATCTTTGGAAATTCTGATTGATCTGGTTCATCTGTAGCTAACCATCTGTGGGAAGAGTCTGTTATTAACTTACAAGAAAAGTTTCTTTCAGGTCAGTCTTTATGTGATTTTAACAGTTTTCTATTCAACAGTTTTCTATTCAAAAGTAACTTGTAGAAGTACATCAGGGGGGTTGATTAATTAGATGAACAATTATTTTAGCATTTAGGGGATTTTAATAGTTTCAAATGAGGCCGTGCTCTTCTTTTGGTAGAAATGCACTGAAATAATGGCTACATTATATAAAATCTCAGCCTGCATGTGAGAATATGTGCTTCATTTGAGACTGTTCCCATCATTGCTACCTGTCCATGTGTGTAAGGGATCATAACTTCCATCCCACAGAAAAGCAATACAGGATTGTATTTTAGCTTGGAGTCAATTCTTGATTTCAGGATTTCTCCTGATGTGGATGAAATAGAAGGAGAGAATTGTACAAGAGACCCGAATGCACAAAAATAGCTAATTCTTATAGCATGCAGTATTAAATAAAATAGAAAGGGAATGAGAGCAGAGATACAAGAAGGTGAAACAGTCAACCCGGATGTATAATAACCACAAAAATAAAGGGAAAAAAGATAAAATGCAAAAGGTTATTTTCCCTATTTATTTTGTGGAATGGCATTATATATTTTAATGTCAGCAGGTTGTCCCAAGATGTGTAAATTTGATCACATAGTTATCCAATTGAAAGAAAACTCAGTGTGCTACCCTGAAGAATGTGTTTGGGGGGGGTGCCAACTGCAAAGTTTTGTAGTCTTTAATCTCATCCCTAAATATTTAACATGAATTGGTTGATACACAAGCCAACAAGAAATAAGAAAGTTAGTTGTTAGTTTATATTTGTTTATTGAGGAGTAATACGGGATAAGAACATATGAAATAGTAACAATATGAAATATAGTAAGATGAAATATATGAATGAATAAAACTGAATAGAAATAAAGGATGAAACAGTAAGAAGGTGGAAAACAGTAATAAGATATGAAGTTGAATATATAAGATGCTTCTTAAGTTATGTGTGGAAATGTGATAATTTAGAATTATATTGTACTTAAATGAGATGTCTTATTTGTTTTGTTAAGTAGTTGTTGGAAAAGATG
Source organism: Pseudonaja textilis (assembly GCF_049901715.1). Classification (NCBI taxonomy): domain Eukaryota; kingdom Metazoa; phylum Chordata; class Lepidosauria; order Squamata; family Elapidae; genus Pseudonaja; species Pseudonaja textilis. Next base: position 210,252,396 of record NC_141990.1, read on the forward strand.
TCTTATGTTCTTATGTCTCATGTTTTGTTTGTGTACTGTTTTTTTTTTGAAAATTAATAAAACTTTACAAAAAAAAAAGAAATAAGAAATCAAAACTAGTCATTCACTGCTAATCTTGTTTCTTTGTTTTGACAAAAGATACATCTCTTGGGATAATATTCGTTTTTAAAAATAAAATTATTATTTCCCAGGCTCTTGTCCTGAGCAATTTTTGAGCAGTACTGATTAGATGGCTTGAAGCCGTGATGGTGAACCTATGGCACACGTGCCACAGGTGGCATGCAAAGCTATTTGTGCCGGCATGCAAGCTGCAGGCAAACTTACCTCACTGTGCATGTGCGCACCTCACAGCTGATTTTGGGCCAGTTTGAGGCCTTTTTCGGCCTCCCAAAGGCTTGAGGAAGGCTTCTGCAGGCTTCTACAAGCTTTGTAGCCTGAAATGTAGCCCTGTTTCGTCATTTCTGGTATTTTCAGAAAAACAGGAAGTGACAAAATGGAGCTAGATTTTGGCCATTGCGTGTGCATGCATAGGGAATGTGGGGGGTCACATTGCCTTCTGGGTGCTGGCATGCAAGCGCATGCACAATTTTTCACACAGGAGCCCAAAAAGGTTAGCCACTACTGACTTAAAGTAATAACATCTGCTTACTTTAATCAACAAGATTTCAAAATTATGCCTTCAGAGCAAGTATTAAAGTGATACGGTGATACCAGGAGTGGGATTCTACCAGTTCCCAACTATTCTCTAGAACCGATTGTTAACATTCTAAGCAGTTCGGAGAACTGGTTGTTAGAAGAAATTACTGGCCTAATCCTGTAAGGAAGGCAAGAAAGAAACATTATGGTGTTGCTTACAGAAACTGCCTCTCCGTTAACCCTTATTATATTCTTGGCAGAAGTAGACTTCCTGTCTCAGGAACGACCCTGGAGTTTTTTTCCCCTCCTTTGCTGGTACTTTGTTGTGTGGAGTGACCATTCAAAGTTACAATGGCACTGAAAAAAGTGACTTATGACCATTTTTCATGCTTACAACTGTTGCAGCATCCACACAGTCATGAGAGGCCAGGCGAGGAGATGTGTGCCTCGATGTGAGTGACATTGAGTTGGCCACACCCAGCCAATAACCACCAAGCCATGTCCACCCAGTCACATGACCACCAAGCCGTGTCTACCCCCTAAGCCACACCCACCGAACCGGTTGTTAAAAATTTTGAATCCCACCCCTGGGTGATACCTCGACTACTTCAAAACTTACAGATTTGGTTCATGGTGGATTTTGCTGTGGAAATGTCCCAGTATTCAGCCTTTGTTTAGTACTTGACATGCAGCTATAGGAAGAGGGGAATAGCTGTGGGCAATGAGCAGGAAGTCGGTCACTGCAAAAGAAAGGGGACAGCCACAAAGGGTGGACAAGAAGTCAGTCATGCTGGGAAGGTCACTGACATAGGAAAACGGACAGAAAATTCTTCCCAGATGAAACAAAGGGTTGCATGTAAGTCACATGATTTATTTGGGACTTGTGTATTTTATTACCCATCACGCCTGCCAGAATGATTTCATGCTAAATACCAAAATACCACTGTCTACTGAAATACCATCATGGATATCACAGAATGAAAAGTATCTGTCTTTTTCTCTCAGTCCAAGAAATTGAGGTTGCAGTGACCAATGGTCAACTTAAGGTGGTCGCAGCATAAGGCTCATGCTGCTTTGAAGATATCCCTGTAATCACTGAATGCAAGATTCTCCCTTAAATTCTCCATTAAAATGTTATTTTAATTGAGCAATAAAAAGCTTATCACTTGATAAATGTTCAGTGCAACAGATATCAGATGCAACAGACAAAATTCCCATTTATTTTTAAATAATACAATTTGCACCATTTACCCAATAACATCACTATGGATGACATATTCTCTGATTTAATGGACTCTAGACAACTGGTCCATTAAATCAAAGCAACACTGCATTTCCTTCAAGAACCAGGTCTCATAAAAGTTGAGAGCTGGAACCCAGCAGGTTTAGGTCCATTTGCTGTGCCTTAGGTAAATGAAAATCTTTTTTTCTAAATTATCACATCCCATCTCAGAATGCTCACCTTCATGTATATAACTGGCTCACATGTAGTTATCTGGCAAAAACCTTGCAGGGATTTTTTGTCTTAAGACACATAAGGAAGAATCCTGAGGCTATAATACATTTAAAGAGATATGGCACAAATAAATCATTGTTAATTATTATTTTTATTATACTACCCTGCTTTTATTATAGTACCCTACAGTACCTACTCTTCATCCAGGATAAAGGCAATGCATTCACTTCCATACATGGAATGAAAACCACTGTCCTCAAATGTAACTATATCAAGGATGAAATTCTTAGAAAACTTTAAATGGTTTCCCATCCTTTTTTAGGATGTTGTTCCAATGCCAGGTGTCTGAGCCTATCTATCCAAAACGTCAGAATTATTGTAAGAATTGAAAGGTTATCATGCTGGGGCACAGTGCCCAATCTCACAATACCTCAAGAAACAGATGTTCCAGTGATGTGCAATTAGGAGGCAAGACAATATGAATTATGATGATAAAACACTAATTTTAAACTTAAATGTTAGCAGGAAAGTGTTTATTAAGTGTTTATTATTTATTACGTATCATTACAGAGTAAAAGTTCACATTGATTCATTATGGGAAATAGGCAAGTTGGATTCTACCCAATAAAAACTCCCAAATATTCAGATTATTAGAGATGACTTTGCTGAAAACCAGATTTTGTGTCTCACTGAAGGGCAAGCAGGACAGACATCAGCTTGAACTCCTTGAGTAACTTTAGGAAAGTCACATTTTCATTCTTTTAAAGTTGCAGAAAATTTGGATATTTCTTCAGAGCCTATGAAGCCCCAGAGTTCTCCAGTTCAATTGACAAGACTGCAGTGTTTTCTGCCAATATCCAAGAGCTGCCAAGGGTGTTCCCATGGCTATTACGAGTGACATTTAGATTGTTTTCAGTTGGGCAATGGCAATATTATTTATTTAAAATATCACTTGATTTCAACATTCAATCAAAATGCTTTAACAATGTCTGAAACTCTGAAATGACAAATTTAATTTATTTTATTATTGTTTGGTTTCTTTTTGTGCACATTTTATCTCATTTGTTAAAACTGGCAGTCAAAACAATAAATGAATAAATTGATTGATTGCTATCAGTATTAGAATAGGTTTTGAATTATCTCTCTCTGTCTCTCCCTCTCTCTCTCTCTCTCTCTGTAATAAGTAAAGTACAACGCTTATATAAATATTAGTTCTCTGCCAAAACTCTGGAATAAAAGGATATACTCCATGTTAACAAATCAATTGCGAAGGGTCTTAAATAATATTAAAGGTATTAAGTAGGTTTCTTCCAATCTTAAAATGAGATTAATTGGCTTTATTATCAATAAACTTGTTAATATATTATGAAGATATGTACAGTTTCAAAATCAATGTATTTTGGAGTTATAATAATAAAAACAAATTGGAATTTTATCACCCTGGGAAGAATTATGGAATAATAAAGGACTAGTATGACACTAGAAAGCCAGTTGGGTGTAGTGATTGAACCGTCAGATTATAAACCAAGAGATCTAGTCCTACTTTGGTGAGAACAAAGCCAATTGAGTGACTTTTTTCTCAGCCCTAGGAAGGAGGCAATGGCAAACCACTTGTAAAAAGATATTTGCCAAGAAAACTGCAGGGACTTCTCCAACAATTGGATCAAAATAAAGAGAAAAAAAGTCTGTTAGCATAGCAATAGCATTTAGACTTGTATACCACTTCACAGTGCTTTACAGCCCTCTCTAAGCAAATTTACAGAGTCAGCATATTGCCCCCCAACAATCTGGGTCCTCATTTTACACACGTTGGAAGGCTGAGTCAACCTTGAGCCTGGTGAGATTTGAACTGTCAAACTGCAGGCAGCCAGAAGTCAGCAGAAGTAGCCTGCAGTACTGCTTTCTAACCACTGTGTCACCATGGCTCTTGATGGTGCCAGATTGTTGGCCAAAATAGTCTTTATGTGGACTTCATAGGATCATATTGCAGTAAGTTAAGGTCATTCCAGCTGCCCAAGCTGGCACCCTATATAAGGCAGTAGCAATATAAGAAGCAGCCAAAGCAGACAGTTACTTTAGTAACAGTAAATACATAATTTCATTTTGCATGGGAGAAGGAAAGGCAAAATATTATACAGTATTTACTTAAAAAAACACATAGATAGATGCAATAAAGTGTCTGATATTATAGTGCCAGATAATGGACCTCTCAAGCAGATGGCCCCAACACACTACGAAGATTAAAGCTTTCAGGACAACAGTTGCTGATATTGCCATATGATAAAACAAAATCCAAACCTGTAAAGATAGAATTACAGTGGGAACATGTAATATAAGAAGCATAAATATGGGGAATCGAAGTGAACAATGAAGTGAATCAATGACACATCAATATTATAGATATCAGCGATTCAAGTGGACTATAATGGATGCCTTTGTTCAGAAGATCATACTATTAATGCTCAGGGCATTAAAAATAAAGCACAAACTGCATTGTTTATATGGCCAGGAAGCATATAGCAAAGACTGTTCTTGGGTATACGGAAGTCAATGGCCAAATAATATCAATTAGACTTTGCCGATAATCCTTTAATATGGTGATTATCCAACTTTATTTTCCAATCATTGCTGAACCAAAGAGATTGATGAGCTTTTAAATCAAGTTTGATCAGACATCAATAGAAGATGCAGGCAAGACATGTTGCCAGAGATTGGAGATCAGAATACCAAAAAAATAGAGCTGGAAATAGAGTCTAGGAAACAGAAATGAAACATGAGAATGGCATATCAGTTTCTTCAAATTCAATTATTCTTCAACACTAACATAGTTTTCAAACTGCCAATCTGATACCTATATATATACATCTTCAGATAAGCACACACAAATCAAATTGACTATTATTGTTAAAAGGCGGTAGAAGACCTCCCCCCTTATATCATCAAAGACATTGCTGGGCAGTGTGTAGAACAGATTGTAAATTCTCATGTTCAAGTTCCAAGCCAACTAAAGTGAAAGAAAAAAGCCAACCAGTTTCAATGATATGATCTTGAGCAGATAGCCATAATTTTCAAGAAGGGCATCAAAGAAACACTTTGAAGTTCTGAGCCTAATTGACAGAGAACAACAGGAACTATGAATTGAAATCAAAGGGATTAAAAAGGAATGCAAAAAGAACTGACCAAGACTCAGAAACAAAAGAAAGACAAAATGATTTAAGAATAAAAGGGACAAGTTGCCAAGAAAAGATTGGCCAATCCCAAGACTTCCAAATTCTTATAAAAAGAAATCAAAAGCACGTATTTCTGGAAGGAACTTAACAAATAATTTGAGTTAAAACAGACAAGAACCAATATTACAACATTCTATAGATACTGAAGATGGAAACAAATTGGAATAAAAATTAAAATCTTCAAAAAAAAAAAACCTCCATATGCAGAAGATTCCACCTTTAATTGGTATGCTAAAGGATACCCAGTAACTGATTCCATGAAAACCAACAAATATGGAAAGAATACAATGAAGTTCTGAGAATAAAAGAGGTCAATAGCTAAGGTAGCTTGAAAGATAAATCCTTATTTACAGAAACCTCTGTTACTATAAGTGGAAGTTAGATCACCATTCTAGTTATTACTAAGTTGAAATGTCTGTATTGACCAATGCAAATTAAATTCCATACATTGAAATGGAAATGCCATATGTGGGAAAGACTAAAAACTCTCTCCTTGTTTATTCAACCCATAGGCTGAATATATTTTGAGGGAGGATGGATTGGAAGAAAATAAGCATAGTTTTAAAACTGGAGTAAAAAACGTCAATAACCCATTTTATGCTAAAAACACTGCTCTGACAGCTGAACATGCAAATAAACTGCGAATTCTACTAATTCTAGTCAAAGAGCACAATGGAAAAAATGACATTATGATTAAAGAAGATCAAACTTATAAAAACAGGTGCAGCATTGTATTGAAAGATTCTAGATATGCACAGATTCGGCTTTTAGGATCAATTACTAACAATAAAGAAAGTAGCTTCAGGGATATGCCACAGAATAGCACTTGGTAGCGTATCAATAAAACCTTGGAAAATATATTGTAGCCAGAAATATTGGGGCAGTAGTTTTTTCCTATGACACTTCATGGAAGTGAAAATTGGACTCTGAAGAAGCAAGGTAAAAAGAGTACTGATACTCTTGAATTTGGTGTTGGTGTTGAAGGACACTTCAACATGGACAGCCATGACAAACAAACGAGTCATAGATGGATCCTGAGTTCTCAGTCAAAGTTCAGATTATATGATACATTTTGCAAAGAGTTGGCTTCCTTGAGAAGTCAGTAATGATCAGAAAGAGGGAAGCAAGATGGATGGATCCAGTTATAGCAGTGATGAATGTACCATTGGAAGACTGGAAAAATCAGATTTTTCCATTGGTGACACAACATCCTGATAATGTCTATTGAGGTGGTCACTAAAAGCTGAGATTGACTTGATGGCACATAATAATCATGTTATGATTGGAATTGTCAGATATCAGATATTAATATTGCCGGTGGGGTTTCTTTGCCTGCCACAACATACTTTGTATATTATTTTCCTCTTTTTTTGGTGCAACTAATAAGTGTGCAGAATATAAGAAAGCATCTGGTTCAGTGGTGGGATTCAAAAAAATTTACAATTAGTTCTGTGAGCGTGGCTTGGTGGGCATGGCAGGGAAAGGATACTATAAAATCTCCAGTCAGAGGTGGTATTTGCCTGTTCTCCAAACTACTCAAAATTTCCACTACCGGTTCTCTAGAACTGATCAGAACCTGCTGAATACCACCTCTGATCTGGTTGCTGTTTTATAAACAGCTGGAAGGAAATAGCTAATTTAATTAACAATATTAAGCAAGGGGAAATGGAAAGAGCGGAAAAATTAGTCATGATTTGCCATCATGGCTTTAGTTTTTCAGAAATTACATTTAGAATAAACAACTGGGAAACTGATCATTACTCCCCATGTTCAAAATTAGAAGCCTTTTAGATTTTCCTTTCTTAAGACGGATAACAGAATCCAATAAGGGCTATATATCAAATAGGCATATACAGAGCTTCCGTTGTGAATAAATTTCAACCGTTGGAAAGATTGGAAGGCAAGAGAAAACCAAGTTGTGATCACTGCTCGAAACCAAAATATTGCAGATCAAAAGCTGCCAGTAATTCGAAAGGCCAGGAAATACTGTTGGTTAACTGAGTTAATACGTGTTCCTGTCTTGGAATTCTCAGGGCAGGTAATAAATTGTTGTGAAATAAAACAACTTAATTTAAACTAAATAAACCATGCATACTTCATCCCTACTGACCAAGTGCCAGGCAAGTAAACAAATAAGCTTTCTATTGCATCTAAAGTATGCTTGGACCAGAGTTGTAGCAAATCACCAGAGAAGGCTATTCATTTCACCAGGAAGCGATTTTGGAAAATCTTTCTTACTGACCTTGGAAAGAGTTTGAAGGACTGAAGGAAAAGAATGATTGACAATTGCTCTCTAGCAAAGGTCTTTTCAAATCACATTCATTCTGATCCTTCCCTCTGGAGATGTCAGGAAGATCTCCTGCATTCCAATCATGTGCTCTACCACTGGCCCATTTGCTGAACTATCATCCATCATGGTAATGCAAAGAGAAGATAAGTCAAAGGGGAAGGGCTCCTGTGCTCATTGCTTCCTTTTTCTATAACGTGGGAAGACGTTTCCATATTTAAATACCACTGTGTTCAATCGGAGCATTTCTAGCATCTGGCTGGGTCAGGATGACAAGCCATAGAATCCCTTTAGCAATGCGGACTGCATTTTGCAGAGGTGGGTAATTCCAAACAGACTTTCATTCTTCATTTACATTCAATGACTCAACTGTATGTATGTTTACAGTCTGGTAGTTGAATATAGCCAATAGCAATATCACTTAGACTTATATACCGCTTCACAGTGTTTTACAACCCTCTATAAGCAGTTTACAGCATCAGCTATTGCCCCCAACAATATTTGGGGTCCTCATTTTACCCACCTCGGAAGGATGGAAGGCTGAGACAGCCTTGAGCCTGGCGAGATTTGAACTGCCAAATTGCAGGCAGCTGAAGTAGCCTTCTACTGCATTCTAACCGCTGTGCTACTGTGGCTCACTACGAATACTGTCAATAGTACCAAATAAACTTTCAAATGTTCTTCCAAAAGGAATTGAAAGCTAGGTTGGGATGATCTCTCTTACTGTTAGCAAGAGCAGTACTCCAGTCTGGCAGATATATTTATAGATTTAAAGTGGGAGGCATGGAATTGAAGCATCCAGGCATTTACTTTTGTGATGTCACCTAGTACCTCTTCAACTAATTCAGCTAGTTGCTAAAGCAAATTACACAGAAACTATTTTCAGTGCAGATTGTTCTGCTTTTTGTTCTCTGACAGGCAGACCCCCCAATGCAGCCTTTTTTTTTTAAAAAAAAAGAACGTTTTTCCCCCAATATGTACATTTTAGTTCAATGATCATACACTGAATGCAGCTTTTAGTACAGTTTCTCCCTTTCTGCATTTTTTAAAAAACAAGGATTCCTTTTGATCTTAGCATCTTGCAGGTATTATTTTACTGCTATGAAACGGGGTTAGAGCAAAATAGAAAAAACAGTGATATGGGCCGGAGAGAAATAAAGAACTACATTTATTTTTTTCCTCATTTACACACATATATGCATGTATGCACACACATACACACATACACATTTATGCATACACACCCAGAAAGAGAGATACACATATATACATACATATACACAAATGTCCTGATGAATATTGCTCTCATCATGTGGCTGTTCCAGAAATATAGAATTTGGCAATTTTAATATTACTGTAAGTTGAGCTTCGCATTTACATATTAACATTTAGGTATTAATGAAATACAGTACAGAAGCAAGTCAGATTGACAGATGTAATACAAGTTAGACAACTTAGCAGACTAAAATTATATATTGCTTTGGATGTCTCATTAGCTGTAATAAGACATGTAAGTAGATTTCTGCATGATGATCTGAAAATGTACTTGGGAAAGAAAAATATTTCAGACAGAATAAATGATCAGGAAACTAACTTGGAAGTCATTCTTCTTCTTTCATAACTTAGGAGATGAATGTCTGAATTGCTCACATTTTTAATGCACTTAAGTGGACTTGTCTATGCTTTTAGCTGCTTTCTCTTTCCCTTTAATTGGCTTCTGGTTTCAGTGACTTTTCTAAAATATTATTCCTAGAGGCTCCTTTCCATTTCGGTTGAATTCAGTTGAATTTTCCTCATCTTTCTCCACTTCACCTCTCCATGCTATTTCCTATTTATCAAAGAATATCTCAAAAGTACAGGTAGTCCTTGACTTACAACCATTCATTTAGTGACTGTTTGAAGTTACAACAGCACTAGGCCTGGTTTTCACATGTATGACCATTGCAGGACTCCGTGATCAAAATTCGGGTACTTGACAACTGGCATGTATTTAGGACACTTGCATGATTCTGGGGTCATGTGACTACCTTCCCAACCAGCTTCCGACAAGCAAGTCAATGGAGGAAGCCAGGTTCGCTTAACAACCTCATGATTTATCTTAACAACTGTGACAAAAAGGTAAAAAAATGGTGCTCACTCACTTAACTACCTTACTTAGCAATGGAAATTTTGGGTTCAATTATGGTTGTTAAGTCAAGGACTACCTGTATACAAGGCTCTCAAACATAGCTTGGTTCTAGGGCTAAAACAGAAGAAGAAACATTTGAGGTCTGGACCTTATTCAGTATGCTTAAGTGACATAGTGTGGTTGGAAGAAATATCCTTCTGGGTTCAGTTCCAAGTGGGGAAAAAGACACTGGAAACATGGAGGCTGTTTAGAAAGATGGTTTAATGGTGGACAGGACCACATGGCTTAGAGGTCTAAAGAAGGAAGAGCTGAGATGCTGAAATTGCCTGGCTTTTATACCCTCTGTTGGGATTTGAACTTGAGCTTGTATTCTGATTGGTTGTCAGACTCTCATGGGGCCATGCAGGGGCAACTCTGTAGGCTGTCCTGAATTCCAGGCTTGGTTGAGCCTTGCTGGATGATGATGCACTGAAAGGGCTCTTGGGCAATTGCTATACCTTTACCTGGAGATCTTTGTAAAGTATTCTGGGCCAGTCCTTAATGGCCCACCCATTAACAAAGGTGGGAGTGAGCTTCTGCTTCTGAGATATTTCTGCTCTTGAGTTTCTACTCTTTTTAGGGGAAATGTTCTACCTTTTTAATATTTCCCAGTATATTTCATTTTTCTAGGAGTGGGGTGGGTGCTAACTTCCTACAGTGTGATTATCCTTTTGTCACACTTCCTTGTGAACTTACTGATAAACTGGAATTGTGGAATTGTGTTCATTGGCTGTACAGGTTTAGAACAACGTTTTTGATAAAGATAGGTTAGACTGAGACTGACAAAAAGTAAATGTGTCAGCAATGCAATTTTTTAAAAGACAATCATGTCAAACCTTATCCTGATCACTGATCAGAACAAATACAAAAAACAAAATGTGGAGTGTATGTTTTCTCAAATTGGTTTCAATTGAGGAAGTTGGTCCCTTTGCCAACATGTGTGCCTTGAATCACTGCTTCAGAATTCCCCTGGGTTAAACCTTCAGTTCAGCTGCTTTATGATCATTTGGAAAGGCCACATCAAAATCTCACATCAACAGAAAGTCACTTCAAACTTCTATATTTACCAACTGAAATGTTCTGGTTGGATCAACTCTTACTTGTAGTTATATATCTTCTCATGTGAAGACAGGATACACAGTCAGAGTATTCAGAGCTACACAGGGTCTTTAAACACCTTGGAAGAAACATTTCAAGAGTCCCTTCAAACATTGTCAACAAACTCCATGTCAGGATTCCAGAGATTGCCCTAATTAAATCATGAGCCTTGAGCCAAGCTTCAAAAGTATCCAAAAGATGTATTGAGAGCAACATGTCAGCATTATCTCAGTTGAAGCCAATCCTGACACACGTAATTCTGTGACCCTGTTTTTCCCCTTCTCCCCTGGGTGTGTCATACATCAGATTCTCCAACGAAGCACATTCATGGGCTAGTTGTCATCAATCACTCTCTCCAATGAAGGATTTTCATGGGCAGAAGATCCAGTAGCTAGCTACAATCTTTGTAAGATAAGTGTGGAATGTACTTTGGTTTCCCTCCACCCCTGTTTATGGCAACTCAGAAACAGGCATGCTTTACGAGTTGACACTCTAATTTTTAACACAGAAGAACAAGGTGGGGGTGTCATTAAATAAAATAGGTGCCCTGTCATTGAACTGCATCTTTCAATTAACACTTGGAAGAGAGACATATTTATTCTTGCAAATTGTGAGATAAAAAACATTTTGCTATAACAGCAATCAGATAATTATTTCCTTCTTTTGTGGTAGCAGGTGCCCAGATGCTTAATCCTCATTAAGATCTAACCATCTTTTTCCAATGCCTAAAATAAACAATTCTGGGGATTTGGGGGGCAACCGATTGCAGGACAATTAAATCTCCCACCCATTTGTGTGTCAAATTGCAAACATCATCCTGATCACTCAGGTTCACTGAGGTGCAGTAAGTAATTAATCGGAACAATTTAAATAAGCACCATCCTGTTTGGTTTGGTTCTGGCACTTCTTTTAATCTCCTTCTCCAGTATCCATCCCACAAATTCTAAATTAGTCAGGGACACAGGAATTTCAGAAAATACTTGGAAATACAGAGTATGAATTGAATTCAATTAGTTTAATTATTATATTTAAATGCAGAGTCAATTTCATTTAGATTTTGGCTTGGCCATATCTATTTTTTAGGATGAGAATGTTCTTACCTAGGCTTCCCAAGATCACGAAGCAGATTCCTTGTCCTGATAAAACCCTTTTTATTTAGATTAAAGTGAATTCCTCTCCAGCAAAGTCCCAGCAAACAGTCTTTCATGAGATTTCACAACTACAAACCTTTATCAGGCTTGGAGAGTTGCCGGGCCGATATCTTCCAAACACCACACTGTAGCAGCAATTACTTGGTAAGAAGGCAGAAACAGATCTTCCCTCTAACGAACTGAACTAATTGTCTCCTGTAAACACCCCTCCTCTTTCCCTCCTCCTTATTCCCTATGGAAGGGGCCATTCACCACCCACCTGAGCCTTTACTCCCGAGTCAACCCTTGTTCCTTAACTGTTACCTTCTCCTAGCAGTTCTGCACATGTGCACACTGGGAACAGGCTCCAGCTATTCTTCTGCCCCACTGATCTCTGACTCCGAAGGCAGCTGATAACTGTCAGATGGTCCTGGCTCCATCTCTGCCTCCGATGTAGAGCACTCATCAGAGCCTTCCCAAGACTCCAGGACTGGCTCATGTTCCTCCCCAACCTCCTCACTGTCTGAGTCTGCCTCCAGCTCCGCTGGCCTCTGGTGGGCCACAACAGAGAATCCTGGCATGCTATACAAATCCTTTCCAGTCCACAAGCCTCCCAAAGTTGCATATCCCTAATCAAGGATCACTGTAATGAAACATTTGTAGGCATTAGCAACACTCTATATCCAAAATTTTATTTGTTTGTTAATTTATTTATAGGACTTATATGGCTGCCTATCTCATAAGAGTACTTACTCTAAGCTCACAATAATGCTCTTTGCCTATGCATTATTGCCACACATTTTTTAAAAACTTGCTTTATCTAAACTCAGGAGCTCCCAATCTATAAATTAGTAAAGTTTTCATACATTTGTAGAAAACCAAGGCACATGATCATCAGCAAGCAATAGGTAATAAGCAGTGAAGCATTCACATGTCTAGTAGAGGATTGCCCTCTCAGAAGTTGGGTTCATTACTAAAATATCACAGTCCTTGTCAGCCTTCTGTCCCTGACTGATAAGACTGTTAATTAAGCATGGAAAACCTTCTCACTAATTTATCTGCAACAGAAAAGGAAGTTAACCCTGAATCCACTGCTGTCCAGTTCCTTGATAAGGAACTTATAGCCTTCCTGGAATTTTAGGGCAGGGATGTGAAGCCCAAGAATGAGAGGCCTAGAGGGGAAACATCTAAAGCCAAAATGAAGGATTTATTTATTTATTTTTTAATCAAAATGAGATCTATTATTCTCTGGAAACACTGAAAGTAAGGGAATGTTCAAGGCCCTTCCTGTTCCTATAATTTTGGATGGACAGATTGCCATCTTGCTGTCATCAATTGGCTCAAGGTGGTCCATATAATAAAACATAGAACAAAGAACATAGAATAGGATTGGAAGAGATCTTGGAGGCCTTTAGTCCAATCCCCTGGTCAAGCAGGAGACCCTATTGTCTGGTAATTCCAGACAAATGGCTGCCCAGTCTCTTCTTTAAAAATCTTCACAACTTCTGGAGGCAAGTTATTCCACTGATTAATTGTTCTCACTGTCAGGAAATTTCTCCTTAGTTCTTAGGTTGGATATCTCTTTAATGATCTTCTATCCATTACTTCTTGTCCTACACTCAGATGCTTTGGAGAATAGGTTGATCCCCTTCTTCTCTGTGATAGCCCTTCAAGTACTGGAAAGCTGCTATCATATTCTGCCTAAACCTTCTCTTTGTTAGACTAGACATACTAGTTCCCTCAATTTTTCATCATATGGCTTAGCCTTTGGGACCTCTTATCATCTTTGTTGCTTTGGACTTTATCTTCATGACTGACTTCATGACTATTTTATTTATTTATCGAATTTATATGCCACCCATCTGGCAATTTGAGGACATTCTGCTCTTCTCCAGGATGAAGAAAAGTTTACCAAGTTTATCCTGTGTTGCAACAACCGTTTCACCACTCAGGTTTTTCTTCCAATTAGAGCTGTCATACACATTCACTTTCAAGTTTTCTGAATCCTGCAATGACACCTGTAAAATAGGTGATCAGTAAAGAAGGGTACCCTTTTCAGTAGCAAGAGCTAATTTCATTTCATGAGCTTCCTTCCAATATAGCATTTGTAATATGTAATTTCTGGCTAGCTTATTTTGTCTTGTGCATCTTTTGCCATGTCAGTTATTCCTTTAAATTTATTCACCAGAGCAGGAATTATTGAAAAAGTAAAGCTTCAAATCATATTCCCAGACCTGCTGTCTCCCAGTCCTGGATTCTTTAACACTTTATTTTTAAACAAGAAGCCTTCTCTTCTGTTAAAAAACACTGCCATCTTCTGGCTTGCCACAAAACTGAGAAAGCTGAAAGAAGTGCCACTGCATTTAATGAATGTGCTTGATCATAAAAGTCAATTGTGCTTTGAACTTGTGTGGAAATTGCCCGTGATCATAAATGAGATTGCAGCTGAAAAGACCATCACAGGCTTACACAAGATGGGTTAAATTTTAAAGCAACATTATTAAAGCCAGAGCTCTGTGCAGTTTAAGAAAGAGAGAATTTTCTGCAAGAGTCAAAAGCAAGCTATTAAACAGCAACATTAACCAACGTAAAAGACAAAAAAAATAATTTAGAGGGCAGAGAGTTTAACAAAAAGGGCATGTTACAAAGGCCAAATTACAAAGGAAACATGCCCCGTTGCCAACACAGTAACACATCATTGTTATAACACAAAGTTATTCATTTGGTTGTCTTTTTAAATGAATCTATGACTAAGCCGTTGCCTAGAATACCACCTCCTACAGTTTTGCCAGCTGATAGTCCTTGCCTTAGGAAGTTGACATCTGTTTAGTGGGAATGGATAGTGAAAAAAACATTGGAGCCTATAGACTAAGGTAATCAGTGGGTAAATGATAACTAATTCAAGACAGCACAACATACTATTGGTGGTCTATTTTTATGTCTGTCTGGCACTATTTATCCTGTTTAACTCCTTTGAACATTGCGGAGGAACTGCTGAGGATGGAAGTGTTTTAGCTTTTCCTGGTCGTGAGCTAAATTGTGTTTATGAAAGAAAGTTACCACACAGAGATATTCATTCTGGAATCCTGGAAAAGGAAGAGGATGGGTCTGCAACAGAGCATGATAACCCAGATAGACAAAGCACGTTCTACAATATCGATAATATCTGCCTGTGCTTGTGTGAAATGTTATTTTACAAGTACAAAAGTGGCAGATTTTTGCAAGATGACATTGTGACACACATTTTATCACTTATACCCCCGCTCCCCCAACTTGGACACTTTCTATGGATGCAGCATTTATCGCAAGCGCTTACTAGATGTGTTGGACTAACTTCAAGATGGACGACCAACAGGTCATGAGCTGCATAGAGCCTCAGTATACCATTTGCACACATACAAATGGGCAAGGCTTCTGAAGATTTTGCATATAAATTTTATTGAATTTACAATTAAAAAAATAACATAACAACATTACATAAGAAACAGAGAGAGAAAAAGAAGAAAGAAAGAAGAGAAAGAGAGGAAGAAAAAAAAAAAAACGCTCGGTCTTACGACCGAAAAAGGAGAAAAAGGAGTATAAAAGAGAAGAAAAAAAACAAAAAAAACAAAGAAACGGAAGAAAAAGAAAATACGTTAAAACCAGACAAATATTCTTTTTGACAGTCTACAAGATCCAATTCTCCAATTCTTCTCTTACTTTAAATATACACATCTTATCGCTATTTATGGATATTTATGCTTATTTATGCTCATTGAACAGTTTATCTCTGATATAACCAATTATACCATGCATTCCAATTATTATCAAATGCTGAAGACTCTTTATTTTTAAGAGCTATGGTTAAATTGTCCATTTCTGCGCAGTCACATATTTTCTGAATGACCAATTGATCTGTAGGTAAACGGGATGATTTCCAGCACTGAGCAAATGCTAATCTGGCACGCAGTTAGAATATGAATTATTATATATTTCGTCTTTTTAGGAAAATGTTTATCAGAAATCCCTAGTAGGAAGAACTCTGGTTTATATTCAATTTGATCTTTGGTTATCTCCTCCAGCCATTTTCTAATTTTTTGCCAGTATTTCTGGGCTTCTTTACAGGTCCACCACATATGAAAGTAGGTTCCCTCTATGTTTTTACATTTCCAACATTTTGGACTAGAGTTTGGGTTCATTTTCGCTAACCTCGAAGGGGGTAAGTGCCATCTATATAACATTTTATACATATTTTCTTTGTATGCCGCAGATTTCGTAATCTTAATGATTCTATTCCAGATCTTTTCCCATTCTGTTAATGTAATGCTTCTTCCAATATTCCTACTCCACATTATCATGTTCCCTTTCACTATCTCTTGCTCTAATTCTACCTCCAATAGATATTTATAAAATTTAGAGATATTCTTTTATTTGATCCTAATAAGATTTTATCTAAGTGTTGTAATTTGCTATAGATTCCAAACTCTTTGATATCTTGTTTGTATCTACTATGGATTTGTATATATAACCACTGATCAATTTTAAATCCCTGTTCCTGTAAGTCCTGTCGAGTTCTTAATTTTCCTAAAGGATCTAATAAATATTTAGTCGTTTTTGTTATATCCAAATTGTTGGGATAAACCATTGCCTCCATTGTTGAAAGCCAAATCGAATTTTTAAATAATGTTTTTACATATTTTTTCCAATTAGTTAATAGTGAATCTCTAATAAGATGTCTATGAAAATACGCCTGTTTAGTTTTCCCCACATCCCATAGAAATGCGTGCCATCCTCTCTGAAGGTCGTGCCCTTCCAAGGCTAGAGTTCTTTTATTCCGTAAATTGACCCAGTCTTTTAACCATAGTAAGTTGGCTGCCCAATAATATAATTCCCAGTTTGGAAAGCTAGCCCACCTCTACTTTTTGCATCTTGTAAGGCCTTAATACTGATTCTAGCTTTTTCCCTTGCCAAATAAATTTAAGAGTTACCTTATTTATATCATCAAAAAAATTTTTGATAATTTTATTGGGATTGTCTGGAATAAGTAAAGGAGTTTTGGTAAAATGTTCATTTTGATTGTGGCAATCCTGCCCAGTAAAGAAAACTGCAACTTATTCCAAGATTCTAGATCTTTCTTAATTTGCTGTAACAGTTTATCATAATTATTCTCTTTGAGTGATTTACTATGTGGTGTTAACCATATGCCTAAATATTTGACCTTTTTTGTTGCTTGTATCCCCATGGTTTTTTCTAATTCTTTCCTCTGGTTCTCTGTTAGATTTTTAGTCAGTAATTTCGTCTTATTTCTGTTGATCTTTAATCCTGCTACTGAACCATATTGTTCTAGTTCTTTTATTAGATTATATCCTTTTTTCATGGGATCCTCTAGGAAGAAAACCATATCGTCTGCAAACGCCTGTAATTTATATTCCTCTGCCTTGACCCTAACCCCTTGGATTTCAGGATTTTGTCTTATCCGCGTTAACAATGATTCTAAAGCAAATATAAATAAGAGGGGTGAGAGAGGGCAACCCTGTCTAACGCCCTTTTCGGCTTCTGAAGATTTTGAATGTTTTGTTTGGACAAGAGAATTAAGAGGCATGGATGCATCTTGAAAAAGTTGCTTAGTTCTTCTGTAGTTCTTTTTAAAACTCCCAAAAGACTGAGGAGAGGGGGGAATGTGCATATTTTGTAAACCTTTAAGACAAGATCATAGACTCCCCCCTTCTGAGTTCTTTCCAGTTGAACAGACATTTGTCAATAATGGACCCTCACATCTAAAATTCAACATGGCATTTCACTTTCACAATTCAAGCAAAGGACAAAAGCAATGGCATAGATCTAACCTACAGTGGTCTAGCTTTTCAGTTAATGCTAGATTCCCCCTCCCTTTCTGTAGATGAGTTAAGCAAAGAACAAAAAGAGGCCCATAAAAAGCTGAGCCCCACCTCTCTCTGATCGTGGCAGATGAGAAAATGTGTCTTGGGTTATTCAATATACCAAATTTGATGATGAGAAGGCTGATATAGTCCAACTTCCTGTTATTCCATCCCTTCACCATGAACACCATTAAATTTCACTTGAACATCCCTGATAAGCAATGTCAGCTTAAATCCTTTAATATAATTTAGAAATTGAGTTCAAGCAGAAGGGAAAACAGGCCAGATCACGTCAATATTTCCTTTTATCATATAAGTATTAACCAACAATCAAGCAAGAGATGGCATTCATTGGTTTGATGAAGAATCACATAGCAATGTGTCCATCACATAGAAGAGTACAGTCACTCAATCTTGTACAAGACTGATAGAACAGGCAACTGTATATTCCAACGTTGTCCCTCTAAGCTCATAGCAAGGAAGATGCTACCTAAGTAACAATGAAAGATCTGCAGATGGAAAAATAGTCTTAGACGACTTCATTATGATTAAGACAAAAAAAAAATTCTGTAGTCACTTGTGCAAAAAAAGCACTAATGGAGGAACTAGAATAAAAAATAGCTAAACTAATCCAAAATCTAGTCACGATACTAAGACCAAAATTGCTATGGTTAGTGGGACTGGGCATACTTTGAAAATGATTTTTAAAAAATGGTTTAGAGACATTATGTAAACTCAGGCACATAATACTTCCTCTGTTGTTCATGAATATAACTCCCTTTTTAAGTTTTCTGTGCAACATGGGGGAAAATATTGCTACTGCAAAAAACCATACAGAGATCTCAATTTACCAGACTGCAATTCAATAGAATTTGTATGGAACAGACCAATTTTCTGCACTGATTTAATGTTATTTGCATAATTACATTGTTGTACAAAGTGCTCCAGGTGACTCCTTTCTAGTTGAGCAGACATTTGTCAACAATGGACCTTCACGTTTAAAACTTAACACGGTTTCACTCTACTTTCACAATTCAAGCAAAGGGCAAAAGCTATGCATAGATCAAACCTACAGTGAGTCTACTCTTGCTTTTCAATTAATGCCAGCTTTTTTTCCTTCTGTAGATGAATACTTATTACAAATCGGCCAAACCAATTCTGTTTTGTTGTAATAAAGTACAATAATTCTTTAATTAGGGTATTTAAAGATTAGTACAGGCAAGGCTCTCTAAGAAAGCTTTTTTTTTTTAAATCCCAAATACAATTGTAATGTTAAGGATGGCATACCTGCCAAGAATGTGAATTATATGCTGGCGGCTGATTCTGCTGCTTTTGATTAATACGCTCATTAGTTACTTGACCCAGCTGCGGTACAGTTTGCAAATAGGCATTAGACACATTGTCCAAATATGAAGATATTTAGATCATTAAGTGAAAGAAGGCCAAACTTTCAGGATATTGTTTAAACATTCAGTGGGTGTGAAACCTGGTTTGATTAATCCATACTTTGGAGGAGGTCAAGTCCCTGCCTTTCCTTATCCACAGTCCTCCAGATGGCCATGATAGCTAGAAGCTAATGGAAGTCCAATTCATCTGCAAAGTATTGGATTGAGGAAGGCTAATCTAAAGGATGGAACGCTTCCAAGTCCCTCCTTTGTGAGCAACGTGGAGCCGCTTTCAAAATCCACACCAATTAAAAAAAAAAAACACCAGCATTTCCCCCCATGGAGTGAAACTAACGCAGGATGTAAGCAAGGCTTTTTTTCAATCTTACTTTGAAACATTAACGCTTATTAGCAATAAATCAAGTAAATGGGTTTAATACCATAACACCTACCCTGAATCATAATCCCAAGAACTGTGATAAATTTAGAAAACACTTTCACACCTATAAAACTATTTATCACCTTCACATCTTCCCCATCACATCTCCCTTAAACTCATAAAAATGAGACTCATCTTAATCTTTCTTCACTTTCAGCTAAGAAAGTGGTGTCCTCTGCATTGTTCAAAGGGTTTTGGTGTTCAGTGTTGATTCTTTCTGTCATGTCTTTTGGTCTGGCACCTTTAGAACATATTTTCTATGTTAGTTAAACCAATATAGTGTCAGTCAATAAGCATTCTTGTGTTATGCCCTTTCCTTTTTAAAACTACCTGTTTCTCCCAACTACAGCATTATAATGTCAGAGATGTTTATTAATGGATAACTGAGCTAACTGGATAATGAAATTTCCATGGTAATGCAGGACATCTTCTCTCAATTTATATTCCAGATGAAGGAGTGAACTGAGGGGAGAGGAATATGTAGGTGGAAAGACAGGCCTGAGGAAGGCTCAGAGGCCTAGGAAATCATCTGTCAGAGAGACAGAGTTAAGAAAATATTTAGTGTCAGAGAAGACAAATGTTGACCATCTGTACTTAATACACAAATTATACACTAAATGCAGGTATCTGTAGACCCTGTTATGTCATTTAATAAATGGTGTTTCCTCAAATGCTATGGAAGTGACTGCGCCATCCTATAATTTCTCCCATAGTCCACCCAGTCACATGTCCACAATACAAAGAAATTAAAGAGAAAAACAAAATAATTTATAACCAAAAAAGGACTGATGATGGCTAGAAAAGTAATAGACCCTTCATAAATCTTCCAAACTTACTAGACTTTAATTCTGAGGTGGAAAAAGTCAAAAGGAAAAAGAGAGACAGTGCAAGAAGGGTATGTAACCCTAAAGTAGTATGTGATGCTTCCAATCATCTGCCTTCATTTCCTTTCAAAATATTGGGATTATAGATCCTATATTTCTTCTGATTGCCACAAGAGCCCAAGAAAGTAAGTCTGGAGATAAAGCAAGACGTCTTGACTCTAATTTATAGAAAGATTATAGTCTAACCACCAGTGGTGTGATTCAAAAATATTTACTACCAGTTCTGTGGGTGTGGCTTGGTGGGCGTGGCAGGGAAAGGATACTGTAAAATCTCCAGTCAGAGGTGGAATTTGCTGGTTCTCTGAACTACTCAAAATTTCTGCTACCGGTACTCAGAACTGGTCAGAACCTGCTGAATACCACCTCTGCTAACCACCCCCTCCCTTCTTTCTTGCAAATAGTTTATAAGGATCACTTATCCTATCCAGTTGTTCCTCTTTTATTCATAGAAGAAACATTTTACTGACTACAGATAGCCCTTGACTTATGACCATTCATTTAGCAGCCAATCAAAGTTACAATGAGCCGAAAAAAGTGAGTTACAACCGATCCTCACATTTACAATCATCACAGCGTAGGCATTATCACACATTGTGATTCAAGCACTTGGCAAGTGGCATGTATTTACCACATGTTCATTACAACAATATCAATTAACAATGGCTGAGGCTGTCAGAAGAGCAAGCACCAGAACTTGTATCTCCCTTGACACTTGAAGTGGTGTGGGAGGAGGAGGAGGAGGAGGAAGAAGAAGGAGAAGGAGAAGGAGAAGGAGAAGGAGAAGGAGAAGGAGAAGGAGAAGAAGAAGAAGAAGAAGAAGAAGAAGAAGAAGAAGAAGAAGAAGAAGAAGAAGAAGAAGAAGAAGAAGAAGAAGGAGAAGGAGAAGGAGAAGGAGAAGGAGAAGAAGAAGAAGAAATATTGTTGATCAGATGATAGCCACCTGTGACTTTCCCAGCTGGCTTCTGAGAAGCAAAGTCAATGGTGGGGGAGCTGAATTACACTTAATGACCATGGTGACTTGCTTAATGACTGTAGCAAAAAAAGATCTAAAATTGAGTCTGTGTCACTTAACTTCGCTTAGCAACAGACGTTCCAGTTCCAATTGTGGTCATAAGTTGAAGACTACCTACCTGTACTATAGACCGATCCTCAAAGGATCAGCTGAGGCAGTTTTTCATCTTTTGTTGTGTTGTCTCTTCTATAATCAGTCCTAAGAATAACCCTGCTAATTAACTGCTTGGACTGGCTGTAGGAAATGCAAGCTTTCTGATAGTGCAATGCCTCTTGAATTTTTTTCTCTCGGGACCCCTCCCCTGTGATGATGGGGGGGCAGTAATACAAAATAAACACAATCACAAAAACCTGGTGAAGCCCCTTTTATTCCTTCACCTTGCTTCTAAGCTCCAAATATCCTTGACGGAAGACAAAAAAAACCTCCCACACAAGCAGTTACAAGAAGGAGGGGGGGAAAAACAACACAAACCAGGCAAGATAAGGGCTGGAGGACATCCACAGATAACAGAACACACGCTGGGAAGGACGCCAAACTCAGAGAGGAACCATAAATTAGAAATATTACCATGCTTTGTTTCCCAGCATTTGCCCATCCTCTTATTCAGTTGTCACAGCTGCAGCCCATGAAGAGGATCAAGGCCCGTTCCTCCCGAGTAGACCACATCTCTCCCTTATCCTCTCCTCCCGGCATACCTGAAGATGGAGAGGGGATGGGTCTGGGTCCTCCTCTGACTGCCCAGCCAGTCTCTGCCCTTCCCCAGCCTCCTCCACAACCTCCGGAGCCACACTTCCACTCCCTGTCACCTGTTCCTCCTCTCCCTCGGAGTCAGTCTCCCCCAGGGGCATGACATCCCCACTTTAAAAAAATATGGAGAACCTCCCCCCAAAAGTTTTTCTTTCTTTGGGTTATGGTTATCAATATTTGCCGTATTAAAAACAATAAAATCGACACATTCGTGACTGCTTCCACTTCTCACAATTCTTTGATGGGATTTTAATATTATATCATTATAGTAGGGTGGCAAATGGTTTGAATTCTGCAGAGCCCTGAAAGGGTCCTCGGATCACATTTTCAGCAACCTTGTGCCATAAATATTTCTTCTGAAATATTCATGAGTTTTTTTAAAAAATACTATTCAGTAGCCACCGTTGCAAGGAAAATTTGAGTCTAGTTCTGAAACCTTTAGACTGGAATCTAAATTGCTATCTGATTAGGTATTGTAATGCATTCCATGATTACTCTGTCTTTTTCATTGGTTTAACATTTCTAGGCTTACTTTTTACCTTTAATGTTTTAAGTATTAAAATAAGCTAAGATTCAGAGCATAAATGATGTTCCAATAATTCAAAAGCCTGTAAATTACCTATCTGCGTGGGAGGGAGTACATTGAAACCATAGCTCTGAAAATGCTTCCAATGATTATAAGAGGGAGAAGGCCTAAAGCAATCTTGATGAGAGTTGAATTTCTCTTGTTTGTTAGAGTGTCAAGAAAGGTTTGCTAAAAGGAATACTTAGACGACACCTTTACTCAGGTTCTGATGAACATCCCAAAGCAAGAACTATGTTATGTATCTTTAGGATAGATTAGATAGATTGATAGATCGATAGATCAACAGATAGGGCTAGGAGCTCTATCCATCTATCCAATAGATGGACAGAGATAGATAGATAGATAGATAGATAGATAGATAGATAGATAGATAGATAGATAGATAGATAGATAGATAGGGCCTGACTTCTGAAGCCCTCAAGACTACTGAACAAAGGTTTTCACAGCACTGACTACCAGGCTAGGGAGATGCTCTAGAGCAGTGGTCCCCAACCACTGGGCCCTGGACCGGTACCGGTCCGTGGATCATTTTGTACCGGGTCGCCTATTTTGCTTGGGCGCCACCTATTTTGCTTTGGCACCGCCATCTTGTTTCAACGGTGCTTGAGAAAGTGCTTCTGGGTGAGCTTGTCGGTCGTCGGTTGGAAAGTGGTGTTTGGGTCCTTGTGCCTTAGTTTCATTGAAGGGGGGGGCGGCTTCGAACGAAGAGCCGTCCCGATGGCGGTGGAGTCTCGCGTTACTCAGGAGGAGATTAAGAAAGAGCCCGAAAAGCCAATCGACTGCGAGAAGGTACAAAGGAGGAGTTGAAGGTGGTGGGGAGAAGCGGGGAACAGCTGGCTGGCCAGTCGCTCGGTTCGCCTTGCCTTGGTTGTGCGTGCTGATGCCGGTCCGTGGATCATTTTGTACCAGGCCGTGGTACAAAAAAGGTTGGGGACCACTGCTCTAGAGAAAGAAACAGAGACCAAAAAGATAAATGCCCTGTTTTCCAAAGAACCATCCAAGGTGTTGCCCCAACTAAAGAACAGTAGAACCATCCACAGCAGAAACTGAACAGTACTAGAAGAACATATTGGAGAAAGAGAAGACACGTAACACCAGTGCAAAGAGCAGACTATAATTCATTATCACAGTAGCCAATAATCTGCCTCACCAGAACATGAAAAACTGTATCAGGCATTACAGCTGTCAACTAAAAAATACTCCTTTGGTCTTTTTAGTTGCCAGCAGAAAGGGAGTGGGGGAAAGCAGTGCATTCCTCAAATGCCTCAGATAATCTCCTTGGCAGCCAAAGCTGTTGGCGCGCAAGTTTATTACTGGAGAGCATGATTGATGACTCTTGGCTATGGATGTGTCTCATTGGAGAATATACATCCAGGGGGTGGGGGGAAGACCTGGGTCAAGGGTGAAATGTGTCAGAGCCAGCTACAACCAGGAAACACTCACAATGTCAATTCCTAATCAATCTTTTTTACTCTGAGAGATGTGGCTAGAGACTTGTGATTTGAATGGGAGTGCATGTTGGAGCCCTGACAACAGCTACCGAGCTACAGGATCCTATGGACCAGTACATGAGCACAGCTCAGAAGGGCATTGGGAACTATACCGGAGGCTCGAAACACCAGCTGCCCATAAATAAGGCAGTTGTCCAAGACTCAAGGTCTGAACAGACCAATCTGAGCATAGTCTGGATTGATTATGGAAAGCCTATGATTTAATGCCAAGCAATTTGATGAAGCAGTGCCAAGTGACAGCAACATATGGAAGGAGTATGAGGAGATAGAGATGCAGAACTGGAAAGAATGTGGAAAATAAAGGCTAGAATGGTCTCAGTGGTAACGTGACTCCTAAACTGGGAGATTGGCTCTAAGAGATCCCAAGAACAATGTCAGAGCTCTCTGTCCAGAATAGTGCAGTGCTAGGAACTGTTAAGATCCTGCCTCAAACTCCCAGGCCTCTGGCCTGAGATCGAGGAGGATGCCTTATGGCGGGTGAGAAGGGATTTTTTAAATTGTGAATCTGACTTCTTCAATCACCTCTTCCAACTTGGTGCCTTTCATTAGTGACAGCCTTCCACTACTACTTTTCCCAGTCAATCCCAAAAGTGCTTTTTCAGGAGGCAACTGGACTTACTTGTTTTTTTTAAAAAAAAAACATTTTGCTTCTCATCCAAAAAGCTTCTTCAGCTCTGACTGCACGAGGGGGAATGAAAGGATTTCTATTCCTTGCAGACAGTTTGCATTCTTTTTAGAGAGTTGTTAAGGCCACCTGGAGGTTTATCGGTGTCATCAGGGTCATCTGAATGATACAAATGGTTCCTGTAGGCTACACTTCTATTTTTGGGGAAATCCATACTCCCACACCATTCGAAGGGTGTTCATCCCAAAGTGCATAGGTAAAAATCTATGGAGATTCTCAGTCATTCAGGTGATGTTTGTCCCAAAGGTGCTTTTTCAGAAGGCAGAACTGAAGAAGCTTCTTGCATGAGAAGCAAAACGCCTTCAAAGAAACAACAAGAAAGTCCAGTTGCCTGCTGAAAAAGCACCTTTGGGACAAACATGACCTAGTCCTAGATGACTGAGAATCGCCATAGATTGTTCCCAGTCAGGTAGGATAAAAGGGGGAGGTTATATCCCAGTATCTCTGGGCAGAATGAAATTATCCTATTCAGAAGCCCTTTATCTTTTGGGAGGCAGGGGTCAGGTTCCCCAATCATGTCTGCTTTCACTTTAACCACCTAGGGCAGTGATAGCTAACCTTTTTCGGCTCCCGTGCTGAAAATAGTGTGCGCGCACTTGCATGCCAGCATCCAGAAAGCAATACGCCCTGCCCCCCAAGCGCATGCAATCCCGTGTGCCCTGTGTATCTCTTGTGCATGCACATGCATCTCCCGTGCCCCCCCATGCATGCACACCAGATATCTGACAATCAGCTGTCGGGTGCGTGGTGCGCACGCATGCGCAGTGGGACTCTTCCAGGCGACCTCTCGCATGCCGGCAAAGTGGCTCTGTATGCCACTTCCAGCATGCGTGCCATAGGTTCGCCATTACGGCCCTAGGGTACTCCAGCTGCTTCTCTGGTCAGTCTTCTTTCTACCACAAATCTGTTAAGTAAAGATGGAAACGTGACTTTTGATCCGTAATAATAAGACTCATTTATCTGGAAGTACCCACCTAATTTAGATCAAATCTTAGGTCAGCTGACTTGATTTGCAACAAGGAGGTGGACATGGGAGGGCAGTGCAGAAGCAAATTATTTTATTATCACCAGATGTTTGAGGATTTTTGCTACTGTAAGATCTGATAAGATTGCTTGCTTCTTGTTCTTAGCCTTTCAAGATGGATGACCACAGCTCAGCTGCTTTCATGTGATGGAAGAGCGAAAATGGGGCAGTATGGAAATGCCCTCACCATAGCAATCCTACACAGAACCCCTTCAAACTAACTGTGGCAAGCCAGGTTCTACCACTCGAGATGAATTCATCGATTCATAGCGTAGATCTGCATGAGGTTTTGCACATGTTTTGAAGAATCATTTATGGGTCAGATGCTGTAGAAGGTCCATTATTTCAAGCCATCCAGATTGACTGGTGGGCTTACAAACTTCTCCAAAAATAGAGTGAGTCACAGCGAGAAGACAAGCAAGGTTAAATTAGTTGACATCCTCCTGTGCTCCTCCGGGAAAGGATGCTTCAGAAAACTGTCAAGATTTAGAAACACAAATTGTGATGAGTGGTGCTTGAAATATCTCTCTAAGCCAGATAGAATGAAGCCTGCGTGAAGAATTCACCACCCCAATTAGAGGCTTTTTAGCTTCGGTGACAACTTGAAATGCATTCCCGGGGCTCACTTTAAAAAATTGTAATGGGGTGAGTCCATACACATCCTTGTCATTTCCGATTTTTTTTAAAGTTTATCCAAGAGGAAACGTTCAAGGTGATTGTTTCTAAAAGTCATCTCCCAAAGTCAAACTCATTCAAAATACAAATCAGATTTTCAGATATGAATTTGCTTCTAATCATTTTATAAGGGGTCTGCCAAACAGCAAGTTTAGTTTAGTTTAGTTTGTCATTGCGCCTCGTAGAATGAAATTAAACACCATCTTCAGTGTACATTATGGCTATGAAAATAAACACAAACACACATCCTTCACATTCTATACATTGAATCAAAAACCCCTAATATTGCATTAATATTGCACTATACAGTAGAATTCAACAGAGTTGAATTCTAGAGCCACTGCCCTGGGATAGAAGCTGTTTTTCAGCCTATTTTTCCTTGTTTTATTATCCTGTACCGTCTGCCAGATGGTAATAGTTCAAAAAAAGGGTTCCCAGGATGAGATGGATCTTTGAGAATATTTTGAACTTTCTCAAAGCAGTGGGAGCTATAAAGCTCTTCCAGAGAGGGAAAAGGGCAACCAATGATCTTCTGGGCAATGATGTTAACCCTCTGGAGTGCTTTCCTATCTGCCACTGTGCAATTGCAAACCATAAAGAGGTATAGTAAGTTAAGATACTCTCTATGGTGCAGCAGTAGAAAGTCAGCAGCAGTTTTTCATTCAGTTGTTGTTTTCTGAGAAGTCTCAGGTAGTATAATCTCTGCTGGGCCTTTTTGACCAGGGTTGCAATGTGGGCACCCCAGGTCAGGTCCTCTATTATGGTTACACCCAGAAACTTAAAACTGGCCACTTGCTCCACTCGGTCTCTGTTGATAAGCAAGGGCTGGATGTCTGATCTGTTCCTTCTATAGTCCACTATAAGCTCCTTGGTCTTATTGGTGTTGAGGACCAAGTTATTGTTTCTACACCATGAAACAACCAGTCCACCTCATCTCAGTAGGCAGACTCATCCTCCCCCCACACCCCCGGAGATGAGTCCCCCCATTGTTGTATTATTTGCAAAGTGTGGCGAAAAGCAAAATGAATTTCAACGTGAACATCTCCTCCTCCTTCCCGTATACAATCGACCCACTTGTGGCACACACACACACACAAATACTTATATGAAGATCCTAATCATAAAGGGTCATAAAACATTGTTCCAATTTCATTGCTACCGTATTGTAGAAAATGAAACTGTTTTGCTTGCACCCTCTACTGTCCAAACAAAGATGTGGACATAGTTGCCAGTAAATCGGTATTCGTTATAGAGGCTTTCAGGCCCAGTTCAAAGTGTTTTGCAGGGATGTTGAAATAAAGCAAGTTCATTTTGCTCACTGCTGAAAGGGCTGCTGGAAAATTCAGTTGCCTGGATTTGAGAAACTGGACAATTAACTTTCCAGGAAGTTAGATAAACTTCCTGCCTTTAACAGCTCAAATAAGTTCACATTATTCTCACCAGGAGAACAAAAGACAAGGCAAATAGATAGTTTATCAAGTATTTCAATCAGGCAGATAGTGTTATAAATCTTTTAGGGAACAGTGAGACAAAGGAAAAAACATAGGCTGGCATCTTCCCCCACCCCCATTCAAGCATCAGGTGATTGGCCATTGATAATCATTAAATCCAAAATAAAAGGGTGGAAGTGCATCGGTAGAAAACATAAAAGCAAAATAAAAATAATCAAGTTACCTGGCCAGATTTAAAATCTGCTTCAGCCAATAAACAGACATAGCCGTGAAAAGACTGTTGTCTGTCACCATCGTATTCGTTATAGAGGCTTCCAAGCCCAGTTCAAAGTGTTGGTGATAACCCATAAACATAGTTAGATACCATAGCCATATTTTCTTGGGGGAAAAAATAAAATAAAGACCCGAAAAAGGGGCCAATTTGTCGATAAGGATTTTAAAAAATGTAATGGTTTGTAACTTTGCTTACAAAGGAAGAATCAGGAGCAAAACCAAGAAAACAAATGATTAAATTAAGCCAATCTCAAGGATAGCTTTCTAAAATCAAGGTTCTATGGTCACTGTAGTTACAGAGTGTAGCACCTTATTCCATTAGTTAGTGCAAGATTAAACCTGCCTATCCAGTGAGAAGAAGAACCAACAGAACAGAAGAAAAAGATGCAAGTGTTCTCATAGTAGATGAACACTTGCAAAATGAACAAATTGTGTCACCAGGCAATTTACAGTTCAGTGGTAGGATTCAAACTTTTTCACTACCTGTTCTATGTTCTGTGGGCATGGCAGGGGAAGGATACTGTATAATCTCCAGTCAGAGGTGGTATTTGCTGGTTCTCCAAACTACTCAAAATTTCCGCTACCGGTTCTCCAGAACTGGTCAGAAACTGCTGAATACCACCTCTGTTACAGTTACAAGGCAAACAAAATTACAACTTACAAGGCAAACAAAATTCTAAGATGCGTCACTACAGGGATAAAGAGCAGGGAAAAGGAGGTCCTAATCCAGCTGTACAGGTAGTCCTTGACTTACAACAGTTCATTTAGTGACCATTCAAAGTTATAACAGCTCTGAAAAAAATGACTTATGATCATTAGAATTAGATTAGAATTCTTTTATTGGCCAAGAGTGATTGGACACACAAGGAATTTGTCTTGGTGCAAATGCTCTCAGTGTACATAAAAGAAAAGATACATTCATCAAGAATCAAGAATCATAAGGTATGACACTTAATAATAGTCATAGGATACAATAAGCAATCAAATCATACTAGGAAATAATTGTAAGGATACAAGCGACAAAGTTACAGTCATACAGTCACAAGTGGGAGGGGATGGGCGATAAGGAGTGATGAGAAGATTAATAGTAATAGTAGTAGTTTCATTTTTCACTTACGACCATTGCAGCATCATGGTCATCAAAATTCAGATGCTTGGCAACTGGTTCATATTTATGACGGCTGCAGTGTCCTGGAGTCATGTGATAAGCTTTTGTGAGCTTCTGACAAGCAAAGTCAATGGGGAAGCCAGATTCACTTTACAATGCTGTTACTAACTTAACAAATGCAATGATTCACTTAACAACCTTGGCAAGAAAAATCATAAACTCGCTTAACAAATGTTTCACTTAGCAACATAAATTTTGAGCTCAATTGTGGTTATACCTCATGGACTACCTCTATAGGTTTGTAGTCAGACCCATTCAGAATTGTGTTCGGTACTGAAGACCTCACTTAAAAAAATATTGGTAAGATTGAGTACAGATTGAGTACAGAGATGGGGCAACAAAAATGGTGCCAAGTCTGAAGGCCAAAACATATCAGCAGAGATTGGACGAACTGAGTATGTATAGCCTGGAGGATAGGAGGGAAATGGGGGAGGGCGAACAAGTTTGAAACCCTTAAATATATTAAGGATGTGAATAAGGTTCTAGAAGGCAGTATTTTCAATAATTACACAAAAATCAAAAACCCAAGGACGTAACTTTAAACTGACAGAAGGGAAAGTTCAAAAGTAATGTTAGAAAGTTATTACTTCAAAGAAAGAACAGAAGAAACTTAGAACCAATTTATAGCAGAGGTAGTGAGTCAATCATCATTAACTGAGTTTAATCATGCTTGGAATAAACACAGGACCATCATCCCATAAAAATAAAAAATAAATAAAAGTATAAAAATAATAACTTTTAGATAGGTGGACAAAACAAAATGCCAAAACCAGTCTAAACATGTGGTGACAAACAAAAATAAACTAAAAAGAAAATCTCTCTAGTAGTGGGATATAATTCCTCCTCCTCAATTTACCAGGGAGAACCGTGAAATATACAGCCAGTGGGAAGTTAGAAACAGCAAATTATATATGTAGGACACAGGAAAGCATATGCAAAAGAAAGAGAGAATTAGTAGAAACAGAATTAGGAGAGGCAAAAAAAAAGTAGCTTAAAATGTAACAAGATGGTGATCTGTTGGAAATCCTTTGGTTTAACTTCAAATTTTGAAACATTTATTTAGAAACATCGATTGGTTGATTAAACATTTATTCTAGAAATAAACAAAATAGGAATATATACACGCCTCTTTTGTTTATAGAGACGTTTCTTTTCCCAACCCCGCTTTGGGCTCCAAACATATTTCCAGACGGCAGACAGACAGGCAGGCAGACATCTTGAATGAAGACACGGGTAATTGGTTCGTACAAACGTCCTTAACAAGCCCGTTGTATTCTGCACCATGCTTATATTTTGTACTTGATTTAAAGATCGAGCCTTCCGAAATACGTGTTTAGAAACCGCGCGTAGACTGCAAGAGATGCACTTTTGTTTCCCTGTTTAATTCGACCAAGGTTGGAGGATCCATCATACCTCCAAGCCTGTAAGAGTCGCTGCAAGGGCGCCTTAGGGCCGTGTTGGCTGTCATTTTCCGGTTACCTCCTCTTTTTTTCCCCCTCTTTCCTTCCTTCCTTCTGGCGCACGTGTGCAGTGCGTAGCCCTGCTCTCCGGTCTTAACTCTTGCGGAAGGATGGCGGCGAATACCGGGAAGCTTCCGATGCGGCTTCTGCGCAAGAAGCTGGAAAAGCGCAACCGCAAGATCCGTCAACGCAATTTGGCCCGGCAAAGAGCCGCCGACCAAAGCCTGGCCGCTGGAGCATCGCCTGCGGGAGGAACGCTCGGTGAGGGCATCATCATCATCATCATCATCTCCTCTTTCTCTCTCCGAGTGCCAGGGTGTGGAAGGAAGCCGGTGGCATCATTGAAGTGGCATGGTTTCTTCAGGGCAGACTCGACTGCCTCTTGTGCAGAAAGGGGCTCCCGCAATGCGGGTGGATTATAATGTCGGAGTTAAGCCAGCTTGGGTTGAGGGTACTTCTCAACAACGTTTGACACAAAACCGCACGGTTAAGAAGCAAACTCAACCGTAGCGGTGTACATGCATCCAACCCTATCAATCATTTGCAAAAAAAAAAAAAAAAGTTGCTCAGATGGGGTGAGGAGGTGGTAGGGTTTGCATGAGATAAAGAAACCTAGGGGATATTTTTGCTTGGAAAAGGAAGGCCAACTCATGCAGGGATGATCAGCTGATCACTTTTGAGTGCATTTCTCTAGTTAAATACTATAGAAATGATCCCTGAAAGGATAGTCTGATGGAGTTTTGATGTCGAGGGGCAAGTAACCAGAAACCGGAGTTGAGTTCAAATGATAAAAAGTTGATTACATAGCAGTAGCACTTAGACTTATATACTGTTTCACAGTGCTTTGCGGCCCTCTCTAAACAGTTTATAGAGTCCGCACATTGACCCCAACAACCTGGGTCCTCATGCCATCATTGCACAAGAATGCAATGAATGAATGATGAGGGTCAGGCCAAATTGGTGCAAGATAAAGGTCCCTGGGATTCAGCAGAGGCTGGACTGGGGGCTCTTAAAGGAGTGCAGCGGCTTCGAACTGATGACACATTTTCCCCATCCTCGTGATCAGCCTACTCATCTCTTACATTTGAA
This sequence comes from Pseudonaja textilis, assembly GCF_049901715.1. NCBI lineage: Eukaryota > Metazoa > Chordata > Lepidosauria > Squamata > Elapidae > Pseudonaja > Pseudonaja textilis. Next base: position 210,284,647 of record NC_141990.1, read on the forward strand.
TTGTGTTGAACCCATTAAGGAGCTGGAGCAGTTTCACTGTGGGAAAAAAAAAAGTTGCAACATTAGGGCTTTTTAGTCTACACAGGAGGCGAAGGAATGAAGCAGTGATGGCTAACCTTTTCAGCTTGGTGTGTCGAAAATCGGGAAAAAGTGTAGCCTTCCTCGGGTCGTGTGTCACTTCAAGAAATATCAATAATTTGGTTTATGATGGACTGGGCTGGGGTGATCACACAGGGCTGTGAAACTTGTCTCCCTGGTCTCAGGGCTGCAGGTGCAGGATGTGGGGATCGGAAGGCCACCTTACAGGGCTGTGAACCTCATGGATCTCCTTTCCTCCTGTAGCGTTCCTGAGGTAATGAAACTGACAAACCTCAGTTTATGGTGGTTAAAACTGATTCTCTGCTGCAAAGATCTTGCGGCAGCGGTGACACCACGCCTCCACGCAACAAGCAGGGAGCAGGGATTGGAGCAGAGCACAGGCAGCCTCTAAATGTGCAGGTTTTCCCCACACCAACAGGCATGTCAGTCAAAGTGCCTCGGCGTGTCACGAATGACACACGTGTCATAGGTTAGCCATCACTGGAATGAAGTATACAAAACGATGTACGAACTGGTTACAATGGACAAAGGGAAGCTATTTTCTTCTTCCCAAAATACTCAAACCAGAGATGACCCAATGAAATAGAATCTTAAAAGAATAAGGACCAACGAAGTGTGTATTTTTATATATATATTGCTCAGCCTAAGAATTTACTTCCATGGTGCTGGCTACCAGCTTGACTGGCCACTGAGAACAGCTTGCTGGATCAGATGAGCCACAAGTGCGATCCAGCAAGGTCTTTTTTTAAAAATAAACTTTATAGATTTTACAATTAAAATGAACAAACAACACAAACACAAATGTGAAAGAAGAGGAAAAAAAACAGAAAAGAAAAGAAAAAAAAAGGAAAAGAGGTAGAACGAGAAAGTCAGAAATAGATCTTTTTTTTTGATGGCCCAAAGTAAAATAATAAATATTCAGTTCAATAAATGCTTTAGCAAGTATGGTAGAATACAGGGGCTTAATTTATATTCTTATATAAACAGTGTGTGGTATATTCATTGATCCTTGTTGCCTGAATGAGATTTCCAGATACATTTCAGCACTTAATGCCAAGCGCAGCATTGACTCTTGTTTATGCCTTTAGAAAATGCAGTGGAGAATGTCTCAGAAGAATTTTGCAACGTTTCAGAAACAGCAATGAAAGACCACAAAGTGACAGAGGGAGAATTGCCTGATGTAACAAAAGCTGAGGAACGTGAGTGTAAACAACCTGGGATGAAGAAGAAGAAGAAAAAGAAAAGGAAAACTGAAAATTGTGCAGAAAATGGTATGATAGCTCTTGCTTTTATTTCTTTTCAAATGAGCATATAAGGAAACAAAACTTTATGTCTCTAAAAAAAAAATCTGCATTTGGAGCAGGTTTAATGTTCAGTGGAGAGAGTACTGCTTCATCTTCAGATAATTATTGAGAATGAAAATTGGTTTTGTAATATGCAGGTGGTAAAAAAGCAAAAATTGAGGAAGAAGATCTTGAAACACAAAAGGCTTTACCTGGGAATCTCAAAGTAGAAGAAAATGCTGAAGATCTGACTGAAGAAGAGGCATCTGACGATGCTGATGGACCTGTCTTGCCTCTGGGTTTAACAGGCAAGTTTCCTCAATGCTGTTTCTCAGATCTTTCTTGTATGTTGATATTTTTTCATTAAACCATAAATGCATGGAATACGTCTTATCAAACTCAAGGTAATTTAAAAATATATAATGATGGCATGCAGCATACTAAACTTGTAATCTCTTTTTTATTGAACTTAGAGGTCAAGCCTTTGGCCTTGGTTAAATATTTATTTGTTTCAATTGTTTAATTGTTTAATTGTTAAATATTTATTTGTTTTAATTGTTAATTGTTACCCACAAGCACTGGCTTGTGGGTAACATAAAATGTATACCAAAAAGATCCATTCCTAGTGATTAAAATATTAAAGGATATCACATTAAGAAAAAATGTAGTAATTAACAGCTTTGAGTACTTTCTTCTGATGGATGAAGAGCTGTAACCCAAGTAAATAAATATAAACTCAATGGGTTTCAAGGATAATTTAAATAAATGCAGGGATGTTTGTTGAAAATATTTTTGAAAAATGTGATATATATATAGAAATGCATTATTTAAATCTAAATAGTACAAATTTTCCAAAATAGAGTGGCTTAATTTGGCTCAGCCTTAAATGATTTGATGACCTAATATTTCCTTCCATATTTATCTTCCTGCTTGATATTTATTTATTTGTTTATTTGTAAATTTATAAGTTTATTTATTTACAAATACGCCAAGGTGGCAAACATATGAAACAAATCTTTCTGATCCTATTTTCCCTACAACAACAATCATACGATGTAGGTAGAACTGAGAGAGAGTCCAAAGTCACTCAAATGGATGCTCTTTCATGATTAAGGCGGGGATAGAACCCATGGTTTCCAGTCTGATGTCTTAAATACTACACCAAATTGGCTCTCAATTGTTTTAAACTAAGCAAACTTAAATTGAGTTCTATTTTAATACAATTGACTTCTTTTTTTATCTATAGTGATTGATTAGGAGCAATTAAATCAGGCTGACATTGCTTGTCTCTTCAGGTGCTTTTGAGGATACTTCTTTTGAGTCTCTTAATGACCTTGTCAGTGAGAACACGTTGAAAGGGATAGCGGACATGGGATTTACACACATGACAGAAATTCAACATAAAAGTATTAAGCCGCTTTTGGAAGGCAGGTAAGAAACAACATTTTGAAAGGGAAATGAATTTCTGTCACAGATGATTGACAGGCAGAAAGCAGTAATGATTAAAAATGTTGTCTTGGAGTTATATTATTCAGTTAATCAGCCTTATTTATTAAATATTAATTAATTTTAAGTTCATATTAATGAAAAAATGTTAACTTCCAACCAACTTACACATTTCTTTTTTCTCTTTTCTTTTTGTAATTATCCTACATGCAGAGATATTTTAGCAGCTGCAAAAACTGGCAGTGGCAAAACTCTTGCATTTCTCATTCCAGCCATAGAACTTATCTACAAGTTAAAATTTATGCCTAGAAATGGTGAGAATTTTTTTTCTTGAAATAACGTTTGAGATCTTGATAAATGTGTAGAAGGGCCAAATAGTCATTTCCGTGGGAAAAGAGATCTCTAACTTGATGGCAATTGCTTTTTCTAATTTGGTTGTCTTGTCTTGGTGGGATCTTGTTTAAAAGGAGCAGGGGTTTCTGATGTCTATTGTTTACTTTGACTGAGTGAGGGCAGCAGTATTGCATCTCTTATCACTGTTCTTGAGGTGGCGGAGCATGAGTTCCTATGTGTTAGGTTGAACCACAGTTACAAATTGGAGTCCTTTTGGTGTATCAGTCCTCTTTGTTGAATGGGACCCTGAACTGGGCTCTCTAGTCACCAGCTTGATCATCTTCCTCTGTACCTAGTGGTTTTGGAAGGAGATGGTTTTAGTAGACTTAAGAGTTTATAGCCAACATGGTGGCAGCCATGAATTTGGTGATCCGTGGAAATCTGAGCTCCAAATTTGTAGGTAAGGCCCATGTTAAAACTTGTTTTTATCTCTGGGCAGTTAGCAATCAGGATGTTGAGAATGCAGTATTACTGTCTTTTATATGTCATGGTCAGGTCGCGTCCTGGTCCAAGTGCAGTTGACTGCCACCTGTTACCTCTGTGGGGCTTGACCCATTCATTTGGTCCACCTTAGGCACCTTATGGAGCCAAATGATTTTCCTAGGTATTTGGCAGTTTCCTTGACATGAGTAGAGGTTGAGTTGAGAGATTGACCCATCAGGAAGCAGGGTATCAGGTCCCTGACAAAATTTCTCCTGACTATTGGCCAGTCTGGATGATCCCTTGATTTATGGAAGATGGGTGACGAAGTGGCAGAAGCAATGCCTAGAATACAAGCGGAAGGCAATGAAGACTGAATCTGACTAAGTATAGCTAATGTGCCTAGGTTTGGGCCAACTCTGTGGCAATACATGAGGCAAAGTTATGTAATTCTCTCTTATTGTGTCAAAAGGTTATCATCCAGTAGCTCATTTCTCCTAATTTATTTGAGTAAAGTGTTGTCTTGTAGAATTACCACTCTGACCAACTAGCTGGGCTGAATCCCAGGAGAGTTGATCTTCCATAGTAGGTCTAGCCTTCTGGAGCGGCTTCCCATTGGAGGTTCTGTTGGCTCTGGCATTGTCCACTTTCCAGAAGAAATTGATAATGGAACTCTCTTGAAGGACATTTGGTGTGTGACAGCATCTGTTGTTAGCAGGCTTTAAAAAGTATTTTGGGTTTGTATTACAGATAGTCCACAACTTGAGCCCAAAATTTATGTTGTTTAAGTGAAAATTTTATTGAGTGAGTTTTACCCCATTTTACAACTTGTCACATTTGTTAACTGAATCACTAGAGTTGTTAAATTAGTGACATGGTTGTTAAGTAAATCCGGCTTCGCCATTGTCTTTGCTTGTCAGAAGGTTGCAAAAAGTGATCATATGACCACTTTAATAATCATAAATATGAACCATATCCAAAGTAAACATCCAAATGTAAATCACATGCTAAAAGGGTCATAAGTGTGAAGAATTGTCATGGTTCACTTTTTTCAGTGCCGTTGTAACTTCAAACGGGCACTAACTGAACTGTTGCAAGTTAAGGACGACCTGTATTCTCTTGGGGGGGTGTTTTGTTTTTTTTGCTGCCAAGAGTTTAGATTGCTTAGATTGCAGTAAGATGATAGACAGGCAAACAGATAGGTTTGCCATTATCAGTTAGAAACTCTCTAGACATCTCTGTTTCCCTTCTTCTTTTTAGGAACAGGTGTTCTCATTCTCTCACCAACTCGAGAACTTGCCATGCAGACTTACGGTGTTCTCAAAGAACTGATGACTCATCATGTCCACACCTATGGCTTGATAATGGGGGGCAGTAATAGATCAGTCGAGGTACAAAAACTTGGAAATGGCATAAACATCATTGTCGCAACTCCAGGCAGGCTTCTGGACCATTTGCAGGTAAAACATATAGTATTGCGTCATGTACATCCTCTCTTTTGTCCATGTATGTCGCTGACGCCATTGTTGGATGTGTTTTAGAATACTCCAGGATTTATGTATAAGAACCTGCAGTGTCTGGTAATTGACGAAGCTGATAGAATTTTAGAAGTTGGGTTTGAAGAAGAAATGAAACAGATCATAAAGCTTCTACCAAGTAAGTCAGATACTTATGCTATCTGTATTTTGTGACACTTAAAAGTTTATGCAGTAATCCTGAGTTATTTCCGCTTTTGAAAATCCTATTCTTGTACAGGCTGTACTAATGCCTACAATTCACTTCAAGCACTCTACAAGTTACGTAGATCTTGAGTGTTTGGTTGATTAATACCTTTTATAGTGTTATATTGTGTATATTTACTAAAGAAAATCCTTCTCTATTCAGCGGACATTACTCCCAATTTAGAATCACTTGAAAAAAATTAGGATGATCCAAATTTAGGATGGCTTGAAAAAAATTAGGGTGGCTCAAAAAAACATTTATCGTGATATGGATGAGTGGCTATGTATAGCGTTGCTATTTTGTTTCTATTCTAAATGTGATGATTAGTTCATTTTTTATTATAAAAGCTGTGAGACACTTGTTTTTAAAGGGATTCTAAGTGGCATGTACCACCTGGATATTTCTAATTTGTTACCTTGTTGACGTATGAAAAAAAAAACATGTATGTTTAATTTCATCCCTTTCCCTGCCAGAGCGTAGACAAACCATGTTGTTCTCTGCTACACAAACCCGTAAAGTTGAAGATCTGGCAAGGATTTCTCTAAAAAAGGAGCCATTATATGTTGGGGTTGACGACAATAAAGAGACAGCAACTGTAGAAGGTCTCGAACAGGTAATTTAAGCACAGATATTGTGGCAAATCATATTTTGTTTATGTGTCTGTTCTTAAGACTTAATTCTCTTCTCTCTTTGGGATTCTCTTCCTTGGCCCTTTCTTTCTCATTTTGAGATTTGTATCCAAGCACAAGGATGCTTTTTTCCCTGTGTTTCTAATTCTAGCTCTTCACAGTCTATTAATTTCTCT